>NW_026252453.1:0-86636 GCF_025094135.1 Mucor mucedo | reverse complement strand
AAGATCGAGATAGGGATTTAACAAGTAATTCAGTATTACTCACACTGCGTTTAAAGGTAAGCTGCATTTAACATTTATGGCCAAACACTACATACCGCGTTTTACTTTCCGAACAATAACAACGATATACATGAAATTTCATCAGATGTCTCAAATACTATGACTGTTGCATTGGCCGAATTAAAAGTAGTGATCATTGACGAAATTAGCCTTTTTAGTACCGGGCATCTTCTTTGGATTGATAAACGTCAAGAGACATATTTGGTCGTGATAGACCATGCTTTTTTGGAGATTTTAATCAACTGCCACCCTTATTTGATTTTGCTTTCTACAAAGAGTTTCCCAGTGATCCTATAAAAAATTTAAAGTTTCAAGATGTATGGCATTCATTGAAAGTCCACTACTTAACACATAAACAGTATCTATAGAATTATCACGACTTAAAACTGTACAACTGAAACCAAAGTTCAGCTCTTTACGCTCACTACGTACAAATATTCAAGTTATTTCCCACAATGTTCAACGCCTAAATGCTCATGTCGATCAAAGTTAACGATGAAACATATATGTCATCAGATTATATTTTATTATCTGAAACTTGGACCACTCAGAACCAAATTTTTGATATTCCTGGATTTACTGAAATTTCAAGAGAGTATAGCCGATTCAACCACCTCTGGAGCTTATGGCGCAATGTGTCTTATAAATGATAGATTAAATCAGTCCACACCATTCAGCAAAATACAGCTATTGAATGCATCCAGTGAAGGGTATATCTATAGCGGGACTCAGTTCTCCGACATTACTTGTTCTATCATTTTACATATTCCCTAAATTCAAATTAGACGATGCTATTCCAATTATAGAATCATGTATCACAGTCAATGAAAGAATAATTTTAGCTGGTGATTTTAATGTTGATTTTAATATCGAATCTTCATCAAGAACAAAATTATTACAACTTCTTGATAAATACAATATGTACACAGCCATGCCAGATGATATGAAATCTACAACAAATAATGGCACATTCATCGACAACATATTTACTAATTTTACTGTTCAAGAAGGCAGTAGATACATATTGTTTACAAGCTACCATGACCCGTTAACCATGACCCGTTATATATTACCTTTTAAGCACATTATTCAATAAAATTTAAGCTCATGTGATTTAAAAAAAAGTGTGTCACGTCGTATTAGAAAAGCGCCCCCGGGAAGGCTGATTAGCCTTGAGTACGGCCGGATTTTTTCTTAAATCACTTTCTCCATTAAAGTCCCTTTTTATATTATAATTTTCTTAATTTAATAGTCGATTGTTATATGAGCACTTTTTTTTTAGTTTTATCTTAAATGTTATGTGTGGTATTCTTGGGCAGAGGGCTCACCGTAAAACCCTCAACATCTGGCGGAGAGATCTCCCGTACCCCAATCTCATATCTCTACAAAAAGCTATTAAGTCGAAGAAAAAAAACACGCTTTTAAAAATTACACTGTAAAAATCAAATTACGCTGTAAAAAAAAATTACGCTGTAAAAAAAAAGTTATACCGAAGATATTATGCTGTAAAGCAGAAGATGATCAGTTTTTCTGAAGGTAACACTTTAATGATTAATATTATGGGCCGTAATCTTGGGAACATGGGTTCCCCCTCCCCAAACCCCGTACCCCTTTTGCATAAGAAACCCCGCACCCCCGATTATTTTACATATCTGTTTAAGATATATTGTTGCAACAAAAATAAAAGTAGTATTGTTTTTTCTGATGGTAATACTTCAATGTTTAATGTTATGGGCCGTCTTCTTGGGAGGAGGGATTTGCCCTCCCCCCAAACCCCACACCCCCCTCAAAAAATTCAAAATGTGTGACTGTTTTGTACAATTCCTAATTCCTATTATTTTATATATTAATTGTATTAAGGGTACGAATATTGGTCTAAGGGGACGATGTCGCTCGTATTTTAAATGGTCGCGTAAATTCTCTACCTTCATGAAAGTTAGTTACGGAAAGACGCTTCTAATTGAAAGGCGGTTGAATATATACTTAAAACTTCTATGAAAACATTAAGTATTCGTATTGAATAAAGTTTTACGTATGTAAAAAAACAAAGGGACACAGTGCACAGAAATATTGATATGCGACAAATATGCAGGGGAACAACCGAATAATTTGGTAGTTTTACGACAACACTTGTACGTTAAATGTTCATTGTTAATAAAAAAGGATAAACTCTTGTACGTTTAAGGCTCATTGTTAGTGAAAAAAGCGATAACACTTGTACGTTTAACGTTTACTGTTAGTGAAAAAACAACAACACCTGTTCGTTTAACGACGAAAGTTGGTTAAATAACGAACAACAAACTTGTACGTTCTGCAATCAACATTGGTGACAGCAAAGAACTTGGTTGTTTGACAAACAAGTATATTTAGACGCTTTTTCAACATATTTTTACGCAAATAATTGATGTCAGCTATTTTTCAAACAGGTATTTGGCTGTAAAAGTGGTACGTTTTGTCACCAAATATTTCGCCATAATGACTGATGTTAAAATAAAGTAGTTATGACAGTGAACACCAGACTGGAAGTAGTCGACTAAAAAATTCTATAGTATAAACTTTAAGGATAATAAGATAATCAATGTTGATTTTAAGAGGGCGTAAGCAACATAAATATAAACTGATTGCCAAGATTAAAAAGAATAGTAATTATGTGTTTGAAAACACTATGTTATAAACGCTTTCGATAATACAAGGACCAAAGCCGAGTGTGAAATATGAGTTTTGAATCAGATGTTATATGATAAGTAAAGACGTTCGATAAACAAGAAGTAAAAAAGTTGAGGGAAACACAAAGGAGTCAATTACAAATTATTACAAAACTAGATTTTAGTCAAAATAAAACTGATGTAATATTTATTTGAAAAAAAAAGGAAGCGTATTTAAAGCAAATATTCTATCCTGTGTAGCGCCAAGTTAATTTAGATTGGCGGCAACAATGCGATCCCGATTGACTTGTTGGGAATATCAATGCGAGGTCAAAGTTACTGTAACGCATTGAAGGTCAAATGTAGAGATCCAGGGACAGATCATCATCGTCCACGGAGGATAGACTTTCCAAATTTCAATAATTTGAAAAAAGAAAGCACGACCGGAGTTGGTCATTATATCCAACACTTTTTTTAATCATCTACATAGATTAGCAACACAAAATGTCAAATCAAAGCATTGTTTTAACGACAGAATTTATTTGTAGGGAATTGTCTAATTACGCCGATGAGGTAGTTCAATTTAAAGGATCCGTAGCCGAATATGACTTGTGGTTCCCAAACGGCCCCAAGCGTCACGGAAACTGGGTTCTTTCTCAAAGATGTTAATCAAGAAAAAAGATCATTCTTGGTGAAACAGTTGATGAAGCCAAAACAATTAAAAATGTTAAATGTTTTGTTTGTAATCATGCTGGAAAGCCACGTACACATACCAAGCCTACAAATAGCGATGATAGACCTGCCAAAAAATCCCGCATTTATAGTCTATCAATCAAAGTTGGCTGTACCGCAAAATTCAGATACAAAGAAATGCTCAACGGCCAGGTAGAGGTGTCCTATTCTCGGGAGCATAAAAACCATAATCCATTAGATACTTCCGACATTGGCAAATCGAAACTCACAAAGGATGTTCAAGGTTGAATTTCCACACATGTTGACAAAAACATGGATTGCAAATCTATCAAGCCATGAACAAACGGATGACGTAAATGCTTTACAGATGCTTATCAAATAATAATTGGCCCAAAGATTGAAAAAAATGCCGATTTTCAAGGTGTACCAATGTCTATGTGGATCAATCATAGAGTAGTTCAAAACATGATTTATGAAAGACTTAAGAAGAAGTACAGAAAAGGTGAATCAGAAAAATCAGTGTAGAGCTATGGACTGATTTTCTACATAATAAAAATTATCAGGCTTTTAATATTTTGATCAAGAAGACGGGCCTAAGATGGTAGATAGGGTCTCGCCATGTCAAAAGGGAGAACATGTTCTCTGACTGTTTGTTTAAAGTTTATCACTCCATTTTAAATTTGTTTCCAGTTTTTAGAATTATCCTATGGATGGTGCTTGGATTGAACATAAAAGACATGCACTTACGTCATGCACAGAGGCAAGCGTTGTTACTTCTTCACCATTGTTGTGAGTAACACTACCACAAACAAAGGCTTACCAGCAGCATTCTTCATCACCAGTGACGAGTCTTCATATGCATTGACCAAATGGTTGAGATGGTTGAATGTAAACAACAAGTTGAGCGAAAATAAAATTATGATCGATTGTAGAATAATGTAACAAATTGCCATTGAAACAGTTTTAGGCTGCACTGTTTCTGTTTTGTTATGCCATTGGCATATTCCGAAAAATTTAGACAACCGCATGAAGGAAAGATAATCGATCTTTTGTCTGCTTTAACTCGTTTATACACATACGTTGTTGCTGATTTAGGGTCTAATAACAATATCCCTACCTATTATCTCACCCCTTCCTATTTATTATCACTTCCCAAAGTTGATACACCAATTTCAGTTGAAGTAGTTGTTGAATTATATCCTCGTGGATCTGGTAGTTCGTCAGCCGAAAATACCTGTACGACATCCGCAACATGATCTGGATCTTCAATACAAAATTGGTTTATGTTTATAAAGTCTCTGACTATTGAATTGATATCATGCATTAACGTCTGCAAGTCTCCCAAAGTTCTGATGTTTACATGGCTTGCAACACGGTGTTTATTTTGATTGTAATGTTCAGTATCAAAAACATAAATTTGAGCAAATGATGGTGCTACCTTATTTGATGAGAGCATCAGTATAATAACATGATAAATACTGCCGCAAACTCGGAACACGTAGGCTCAATCGCAAGAGTTCTGAACAGATTACTAAGAATAAACAACTATCAAAGTGAAGTTTAAGCCGTTGTTGTACGACCGTAGAGTGCATCCGCACTTCAATATGCCAAAAACAATTATAAGCAGAGAGAGATATTGAAACTGGACCACAACAGTTTTCTCATAATGAAGGCGCAATGTTTTTAGTCACATATCATTTTAATTATGATTAAAATGAGAATGTGAAATTTTTATTCTAAAAACAAAGTGGGTCCGGAATTTTAACAACTCGATTTTAGGCATGAGCGAAGTATTTGTCACAAGCAGGTTCAAAACTTTAAATTTTTTCTTTTCCGACCAATAGTATCGTCCTGTTTATACATAGTATTTGCGCTCTCCAACCATGAAATATTAACTGCTTCTACTCTCAAATTGAGTACCCGCGCGCGTAGTATTGCAGCTTATCAAATCAAAGTCTGAGGACATTTATTGTCAACACTGTAAGACACAAAAAGGATAAACCAAACTTTATGTATGAGACATTTGACAGTGATAATAACGAATTAAAAATAAAAATGGAACATTTAACAAAGTAAAATTAAGAAACTGCAAAAATAAACTGAAGCTTTATTAAACATACGAGGCTTGTTTTTGAAATAAAAAGACTTAACATATATTTATTAATCGTGAACTTAACGCACCTCTAATGCTTAAGTTACACTGCCTATTATCAGTTTGACACTGGAGAAAACTTTGATGTTTCTCAATACATCTATAAATATTTGGAAAAAGACGATATCCCTAGACCCAGGCAAGAACGTTGATCTACGCAAAAGAATTAATTGTTTATACATCTGATTAACTATTGTATGCGCAATGTTTATACTTCATAACGAAAGATTTGATAATCCATAATATTAATTTCAAAGGTGACCCCTTCATCCACCAAAAACAAACAATTTTTCAGTTCTTCTCGAGTAATTACATATTGTTTGTGAAAAAGTGTTCATATACTTTTCTCTAACCTGGATAATATAATGCTTAATGGTATTAGTTGTTATACTGGGGCTAATGGTAACCTCTACCCCGAAATCACCATAGTAACAATTTTTTTTTTGCAATGACGTTTTTTGTAAAAGTCACTTTTATATTATGACTTTCTCCAAACAATCAGTTTTTATATATGCTCTTTTTTTTAGTCTAATGTTTAATATTATGGGTCGTATTCTTAGGAGGAGTGGTTTTCCCATCCTCTAATTTTGTATCTCGGCTCAGAAATATTACGCCATAAAAAAATTCATGCTTTAAAAACACAGCGCTGTAAAAAAAAAGGAATATTGTTTTTCAGAAGGTAACAATTTAATGCTAAATAATATGGGCAACCCCTCAAAACATTCGTAAATTTGTGACTGTTTTTTACAATTTCTAATTCCTATTTTTTTTATATATTAATATTAACGAGGCTTTTTCAAACCAAACCTCCGTTTCGGTAAAAATTTGACCTTCGCTGCGCTGCAGTAAATTTTTGACCTGCACTATGGTTCGGTACGCTGCGCTTTGAAAAAGCCTCGTGCTGCCGCAGGCCTGTTTTTGAAATAACAAACTTAACATATATTAATTAACCATGAAGCCCATGCACATTATAACTTAAGCTACACTGCCTATTATTAGTTTGATACTGGAGAAAACTTTGATGTTTCTCAATATATGTATAAATATCTGGAAAAAGACGATATCCCTAGACCCACGCAAAAAAGTCGATCTACGCAAAAAGTATTAATTGTTTATTTATCTGATTAGCTATTCTATGCGCAGTGTTTTTGTTTCATAATGAAAGACTTGATAATCCAAAATAGAGTGCATCTGCTTTTCAGTAGTTCCTAACGTGTTTTGTGACATTTTTGAGCATTATCTCCGACTAGTACAAGTAATATAAAAGGAAACTTATTCATAGCCAGATTTTTTTTTTTTTTTTAAAACAATTTTTCAGTGGAAGTAATGTTGGGCCTCCGGCTGCGATTTCATAGGCCGGCTCTAAACAGCTTCAGATCAATATTTCAAGCCTTTCAATACATAAATTAATTTTAAAAAGGGTCACGCGTCTTAAGAATATACTTTATAAAATATATTCGAAATTACAAATGATTTCACTTAGTACATAAAAAAGGTTGAAACTATTTTACCCTTTTTCAGGGTCGGTGATTTTAAGCCTCCGGCTGCGATTTCATAGGCTGTCTCTAAACAATTTCAAATCAATATTTCAAGCCTTTCAATATATAAATTATTTTTAAAAAGGGTCACGCATCTTAAGAATATTTGTTTTAATGTATATTTTAAAATTCAAGTAGTTCTACTAAGAGCATCCCCAGCAGTGCCCGATAAAAAACTCTTAAGTTTGAGTTTTTTTTTTTAATTCAGCAATAAAAGTTTTGTCAACCCCAGCAGTTTAAAAAAAAACTCTTAAATAACGGACCTCAAAAAACTTAATTAATTAAATGTACCTGAAAAAAAAAAGGTGTCAAGATCTTTTTACTCAATCCCGAATTTTTTTAAGATGGAACAACTCGCAGCCATGGCACTCCTGAATCTCAGAAAGCGTGCAAATAATAATGTCCTTCATATACTGAACATCAAAAGACTTAAGGATGAAATGGACAGTCAGTCAACGACAGGTGGTTCAGTCGAAGGGACGCAGAGTCATTGACAGAGACAGTGAATCCGGCTATCAACAGTCTATTAAATGATTACTTTGTCGAAAACCCGGTTTACGGCGAAAAAGAATTTCGTCGTCGATTCAGAATGCGTAAGAATGTCTTTCTTCGAATTGTGGAAGCTATCACCGAGCATGATCCGTATTTCCAAAGAACGCCAAATGCTGCTGGAAAAATGGGTCTTCATCCTTTGCAGAAGGCTACTGCTGCATTACGTCAGCTATGCTACGGCGTCAGCGCTGATACGGTAGACGAGTATTTGCGTTTGGGTGAAAGTACTGCCTTGAAAAGTATGAAGAAATTCTGCGCTGCTGTCGTTGAGGTTTTTGGAGAGGAGTATCTTAGAAGACCCAACGAAGAAGATACCGAGAGACTCCTCGAAGAGAACAAAAAACGTGGATTCCCAGGTATGCTCGGGTCTCTCGATTGCATGCATTGGACTTGGAAAAACTGTCCAACAGCATACCATGGTCAGTATACCGGCAAGGAGAAGAAGCCGACATTGATTTTGGAAGCAGTGTCTTCGTATGACCTGTGGATCTGGCATGCCCATTTTGGCTTACCAGGTTCATTGAATGACATCAATGTTCTTGACAGATCAGATTTGTTCGATGAATATACGAACGGCAGCAGCGTGGATGTGAAGTTTGACGTCGGTGACCAGGAGTTTACCATGGGGTATTATCTTGCCGATGGGATATACCCCAACTTTGCCAATTTGGTAAAGACATTTTCTGTTCCAAAACCTGGTGCCGAGGCAGTAAATATCGTTTCTAAAATATTAAAATTTATATGCTAGCTATTAATCATGACTTCTTAAAATATAGAACTTCGCTAAACAACAAGAAGCATGCCGTAAGGATGTCGAGAGGGCTTTTGGCGTATTGCAGGCTCGATTTGCTATAATTAGTTGTCCTGCAAGATTGTGGAAAAGAAAAGATCTTGGTATGATCATGAAGGCGTGCATAATTATGCATAATATGATAGTCGAAGACGAGCGGGATGAGAGCGACACCCTTCCAAACAATTACTTTAAGTCTCATCCTGCCAATCCTTCTGATGCTGCAGACATTTCTCGCGATCCTTCGTTCTATAGCTTTTCTAGCTATTTAGAGCGCCACGGAAACATCATTGATGCATCTGAACATTTCAGATTGAAGAAGGCCTTGGTCGCGCATCTCTGGCATAGAAAAGGATATGGAATTGTTTAGACTTCACTTCTAAATAAAATTCACTCAAAAGTATAGGTCTATCTAGTTTTAAAAATATAAATAATTTTGAGAATGGAACAGAGGATTAAACATATTTATTGTTCACCATTAATATCTTCTGTACGAAGTATTTCGTTCTCAATCTCAGCTTCGAGGCGATCCAAAGCTTGTTTGCGACTAAGCTTATAGAAACGCAAAGTCTCTTCATCATCCTTGAACTTCTCCAAGTCAACGCTGAACAATCTCTCATCCAACAACTTTTGATTGACTGCCAAAAGCTTTTGGTTGACAGCCAATTTCTCCTGCTTAATGGCGTTCGCCATATCCATCTTCTTCATCATCTCAGAGTATTCGTCTGCTAGCTGTTGCTGGTTTGTTTCCCAGCTAACCAAGGAATCAGTGATCTTCTTGTCCATGGAAGCCTGGTTCTTGCTCTTTTTGCGTCCCTTAGGACGCGCAATGATGGATCCATCACTTTCACCATCTTCATCCTCAGCAATCACTGTTGAGGTCCCAACCTCAGTAGCAGCAGAGCTACCAGGAGCACAAGAAGCGGTAATCGTTCTCTTGGAACCTGCCTTCACCGCCTGTTTTCTCACGAGCTTGGCGTCTCTTCTTGCCATCTCATCATTCCACTTTGGACTACTACGAAGTACCAAAAAACAATCGTAAAAAGCGAAATGAACACGGTATTTTGTCTGAAACAAATTGAAAGCATCCCCCAACTATTTGTTAAATTATTTGAGTTAAACTACTATATCCCTTTATCGATAGTTATATGATACGTACTTCATCTGCAGCAGCATTACCGCTTTTTTTGCGTCGCTGGATTGCTGCGACACAGCCGCAGTACTTGCTGACAGCAGCAGAAATGTTCCCCCAATGGTTTTTGAAGGCCTTCTCGTTTCTTTCTGGCCAGTCGAGCTCACCCTCCGTCTTGAAGTCGTTCATAATCAACTTCCAGAACACTTCCGCCTTCATCAAATTACCATGGACTGCCTGCTCCGAGATGCGCAACCATGACTTGCACACCTGGACATTCTCCTCGTGTGTCCAGCGGAAACGCTTCAACTTGCTGGTATCGGAAGGACCAGCATCCTCATTGCCACTTTGCTCGTGGTCGTCAATTCCATGGACATTACCATCATCACTGGCATCGTTACTAGAATAGTTACCGTTGTCGAAGTCAGAATCGTTGTTATTGCTCATTTTTATTAAAAAAGGTTATAGAGATAAAAAGGGGTATTTTTTATTGATGTTTTTTTTTCCTCTAAAAAAACACTTCGGATTGGGAAAATTTATGGGAAATTTTGATTTCCCAAAGTTAAGGGTTTTTTATCGGGCACTGCTGGGGGTAAAAAACTTTTAATTTTCCCTTAATTAGCGGGCAAATCGACTTTTATCGGGCACTGCTGGGGATGCTCTAAGTACACAAAAAAGGTTGAAGTTATTTCAAGCCATTGCTAACGATTATATAGTCTGTGCGCGGTTTTTTAAATCCGTGAGCACAAACAGTGGGTTATTTCAAAATCCGACCATGGCTAATGATAGTAGCGGCAGGTTATTATTGGCTCAGAAACCTTTTTGTACAGGTTGTGACATTTTTTCCCCGCCCCCACCTAAAAAAAAAATGTTGAATCCAGAATCTGTTATGTTTTTTAAATTGATATCTGTAGATTCTCATTTTAATCAACATAAAAAACAATCCTAACCTTTCAGATGGGATATTAATTTTAAGGAAAATGTGTTTTACCCATCTAAATATTTGTCTCTGCATAAATTTTTTTTAGGTACCACCTAAAAGCAGATGCACTCTATTAATTTCAAAGGCGACCCCTTCATCGACCTAAAACAATCAATTTTCCAGTTGTTCTCGCATAATGACATATTGTTTGTGAAAAAGTGTTCATAGACTGTTTCTCTAAACTCGATAATTTAATGCTTAATACTATTGGTTGTTATACTGGGCCGGAGGGTAACCTCCACCCCGAAAACCCCATAGTAACAATCTTATTTGCAATGATTGTTTCCGTAAAAGTCACTTTTTATATTATGACTTTCTCCAAACAATCAGTTTCTATATATGATCTTTTTTTTAGTCTAATGTTTAATATTATGGGTCGTATTCTTGGGAGGAGTGGTTTTCCCATCCTCTAATTTTGTATCTCGGCTCAGAAATATTACGCCATAAAAAAATCATGCTTTAAAAACACAGCGCTGTAAAAAAAAAAGGAATATTGTTTTTAAGAAGGTAACAATTTAATGCTAAATAATATGGACCGTATTCTTGGGTGGAGGGGTTCGCCCTCCCCCCAAACCCCCCACCCCTCTTGCGGGGGAAACCCCCGCACCCCCTCAAAAAATTCGTAACTTTGTGACTGTTTTTTACAATTCCTAATTCCTATTATTTTTATATATTAATACTTGTTCATTTTATGTCATAATAAATACTTCTTATAAACAGTCTCAAATTATTTAAAAACTGCCTTATAATTTACTTACCTCAAAATACAATACTGCTACGTCTCAAAACTACTTGTAGCCAGTTCAAAAGCTTTGGCATTCTCCGACTGTCATGTTCTCTCCTTCTAAGCAGTTTTCATCAGAATGTTTAACATTTGTATTTGACTATAATCATTCGAATACCACTCTTATCTGATTTCGTCATATAAATTACCCCGTTATCTAAATATGTTTTACCTTTTCTAGTTGACAGCTACATATATAGTCTGGTGCTCACTTTTTAATAACTTTTATCTGAAGCTCTATTTGTATTTTATCCTGTCACTTTTACTGAAACTTGCCACCTTTGCCAATACTCATATTGCCAAATCTGTTGCCAAAAAATAATTGTCCCTTAGATGAAACAGCAGTGAACAGAAAAATTGCGGATTTTTCAGAAGTGGAGGAGGCCATAAATGTTTTTGCTGCAGAACATCCAGTAAAAAGTTTTCTAACAACTATTGCACTTGGGGTCACAGACTGTAGCCAAGCTTTGATATGTACGAAAGATCTAAAGGCCTGGTTTTGGGAGCAAATGTTGTAAGGTCTACATCCGCCAACATCCACCCAATAAATATGAAGCTCTTGATGAAGCGGATCAGTTTAAAGCTCGTCTGGAAGCCAAATGTAATTCCGTAAGTAAGCACTAAACATTATTAATTCTCGGCCGTAGAGAGATAGACGTACTTAAAATTCTCCAATTTAGTGGATTTGGACTGCTATCCAAATATAGTTGTGATAAAATTATGAAGTTCCATCGACAAACATGGACAAAAGAACTGGATTCTTTCCAGCAAAATATCCCCATGCTAATGAAATTAAAAACGCTGCGCCTTCCACACTATCGGGGAAAATTTGGTAAAGACTGCAATAAATCGGTAGTGTAATTTAATAAAATAAAAAATAAAAAATAAAAAATAAAAAATAAAAAATAAAAAATAAAAAATAAGAAATAAGAAATAAAATAAAAAATAAAACAAAGTACATGAGTACGTTTATCATTCCTTTATAGATTATTGACCAAGATGTTAAGATAATAATTTGGGTTCTATTTATACTAAATGAAAGCTGGAACCTAATTTCATATTTGACAGTAATTAGTCATCAATAAATGTTTTCTTTGACTGTCGAATATACAAGTCAAGTTTGTGTTCTTATGTCGGAATGGATATACTAAGATTCTTGCAATGTTACTAGATCTTTTTACATTACTTACCGATAGATTTGTGATTATTATAAATTGGTTGGTGGTTTTAAGTGATTTATGTAGGAGTTTGTAAAGTTTATAGTGAGCACCAAATTAAGTTATTAGGTTTGATTACGCCTTCTTATGAGTAGTAAATAAAGTAGGTTTTAGGAAGGTAGTTATACTATTGGAGCTTTTTACGTCAATTTGAGTATAAGGATTGAAGGTGATAGATATTGTATGTCTTCAAGAGTAGAAGATGAATGAATAAGGGTTAAGAGATAATTTACTTAGACTGTTTGAAGTGTGTATGTTTCTTGTAACAGAAGTTTACCATACAAAATCTAATAACTTATACATAGAACGTTTCTTTTGACAGAGGTTTTGTTATGCATTAGAATAAGCAAAGTAGATAGACGAGCTTAATCTCGACTGCTTAAGTATGTAGGTTTCTTATAACAGAGGTTTACTATACATGATCGTGCTATATATTGAAGGTTTCTTATTACAGATGTTTTCTAATATATAAATGAAAGAGAAGGAGTAAAAAAAAAAAGTAATAAAAATAAAAAACGATAAACGACTCTGAAGAAAATAAGTTTTAAATTGAGATAGAAGTGTGAATTTCGTTATTGATAACGAATTTAAAGGGTGTCACGAAGTTACAAACTGGATCTTTACATGATACAGACTATTTCCATTTATGTTAATTACATCTACTTTTATTCCGGCTAGGTTATGAGGTTTTGCACAACAACTCGTTTAAATTTGGTGACAAAAATATAAATTTTACAGTCAAATACTTTTTTGAAAAATAGCTGGCACAACGGCGAACGTTTTGGTTAAATTTTGTTTCCCGAACACAAATTCAACCCAAATTATTTGGCGTCTCAGGAATATGATCAAAATTATTTTAGCATTTTGATCACTTTTTGTTATATATACCAAACATTTGGTGTAATTACACAAAAAATGAAAAATATTTTGGTGTTATCTGACAAATTTTTGGGGTTTTAACATAAGCTTTGATCACAGAACCAGAATCGATCAGAATAAGTTGCGTTTCATGACCATAGTTTGTGTCATAAGACAAGTATTTATGTTGCATGATAAATATTTCTGTAACGATATGCAAATATGTTGTATTGACACATCAAAATTTTATTAAGAAGCCATGTATTTTGGTTATAAGTAAAAAACATTTTGGTCATACGAAATATATCATTCAATTGTAATATTTTATAAGTATAACATATAATTTAAGAAACGTTTTATTTAAAGGATGCAAATGGATGTGGATATAGAGTATAATATATTTAAATGGGTCAATTAAAGTGTTATTAAGCTAGTGAATAATGTTAGTTATACGACCTCTACGTAATCATACCTTAAATATAGATATATTTGAATGTGTATTTTCAAAATTATTTTAAACTAGTAAGGGAGGTTAGTTATACGGTATAGGTAGCATGATATATGTTAGGTGCAAAAAGTACCTTAGGGTTCGAGCGTATGATATGCCTTTATGTGAGTTTTTACATATCTACAATAAATAATACTTTTATGATCCCAATATTCAAGATAATGTAGTATAAAAAGAACATAAAAAATGGATATTAGCTTCTTAAATCAACATAAAAGATTCTTACATAAAATAAAAGGGTATACAGGTAGGGAATGAGCGAACTCAATAGTATAGAAAGCCTGTAAAATAAGTAACGACATTAGTATCTACATCAAAAAACAAAAGCAGGACTTACCGATTGATTAAAGTCTTTTTGTAAAGTATGTAAAAGAAAGAGAAAAAATAGTAAAACGACGGATCGCGCACCATTAGTTTTAAAAAAAATAGCCTAGCGTAAATTAGTGTGATTTTTTACAAAATTATTGGTCTAATGAAATTTAGTGTGATTTTAGTAGATTTCATAACATTTATTTATAAAAAAAAAAAAAAAAAAAAGAGAGAGAGAGAGAGAGAGAGAGAGAGAGAGAGAGACGAAAAAGAGATATTAAAACAATGTCCTTAGCTCGACCCGAAATGCTTGGTTTGTTGGAAAGGTGCAGTGCTTTATTCAGCATAAGCAGGAAAATGAGGTTGCCTTCTTGGCAGTGATTGAGGTGATGGAGCAGCACAGTCTTGACAGTCATGGTGTTCCTGTTGTGGTTGAAAACACAAAAGATAAAGCCTATCGCAAGATTGCTGTGTGTGATGTGACCGTCACTGTTGAATGTGTTGGCCTTGTGCAGTACTCGGCTACAAAAAGTAAATTCAAAGTCGTGTGGCCAAAAGCACAATTTCATAAAAAGCTTGACCGAAAACTTTGTGGCCAAACAACTGATTACTAGTAAATAGAATAAAAAAAAATTTAGACAGAGCTCAATATTTTCAGTTTTTGGAGTCTGGAATTTGCAACATGTAAAAAAAAAAAAAAAAAAAGAGGATGGTAAAAAAAAAAAAGCGCAAGATTTAAGATTTGTGTATTTCTTGACAAATTTGTGTTATGCGACCAAAACTTTGGTCGCCCGACACAAGTTTTGGTTTTTTACATAAATGGTTCGCCGTTGTGTGGCATCAATTATTTGCCTACAAGTTTGTTAAAAAAGCGTCTAAATTGACTTGTTTGTTAAACAACAAAGTTTGTTTGCAAAACATATAAGTGTTGTCTGCTGTCACCAACTTTGGTTGCAAAAGGTACAAGTTTGTTATTCGTTATTTAAGCAACTTTTGTCGTTAAACGAACAAGTGTTTTTGGTTCTTTTACTAACAGTGAACGTTAAACTTACAAGGGCTGTCGTAAAACAACCAAATTATTTGTTTTTGGCGTATTAGACGGAGTTTACGAGTCTAGTAGCCTAAGAAATGGATGAAAAAAAAAAAAAAAAAAAAGTAAATAAACATTTAAATTACCATATATAGACTCACATATAGTTATCCTGGACACTCGCTTATTCGTAAAGAAAGCTTTATTTTACAATTAAGTGATGTCAATGCAATACTGAGTTATCAAAGGAAAATTTGTTAATACAAATAAAGATGAAACATAGCATTTGTGAAGCCAGATGCGTAAGTTTGTAACAAGCGATTAATTGTTAATTGTTCAGGATGTGCAACGATTCATGTAATGAAGACTTGTAATATGATAAGACTCAAATAAGCATAAAAATGTACTTGTATTTTTCATTATCATTGCGTTTTCTAATGTTTGGTCTAAAAGTTGAAGCTGAAAATGATTTCATTTTAAGAGGGTTTACATTACATAATCATCAAGGCTCCTTCAAATATGATGATGCAATCTTCAAGTTATTTTTATTTTTTTGTTAACGCTATTATGTATCATTGAAAATGTATAAGCTTTGTGCATTCATGCACATACCCAATTGATTTACCCTCCTGGGAACCATGTGTTTTTACCGAAGCGCAAGCGTAGGTGCAAAAATATATGGTCAGGAGGGACTGTCTAATACGCCTTTAAAAAATGGGATCAGCGACCCGAAGGGGAGCCCCATTTTTTTTTTCCCCTGCATATTTGTCGTAAATCAACCAATTTTGTGCACTGTGTGTCCCCTTGGTTTTTTTACACATATACAACTTTATTCAATATTATTGCCAATGTTTGTCAGTAACAAATAATTTAAACGGGTAACTAGATGTAGGCATAAATTTTTGGAACACGCGTAACTTTTATATTTTAAACTCATTATAGCCTTTCAACCAATACAATTGAAGCAAATCCGTAAATTGTTATGTATTTCTTGCAGAGCTATGAACTCGATCAGCTTTTGGTTTAAACGCACAAGAGTACGTTTATATTATTATTGTTCAATTAAACAATATTTGTATACAGTAGGGGTCCTCAGTCGTCGAGGTTTTAAAAAATAATATTTTTTGAATAAAAATTAGCCAATCAGAATTTTTTGAATTTTTTATTCGAACGAGCAACTTTTTTCTTGTTCATTCAAAAAAAATAATAAAATAATAATAAAAAAACAAATTACGTAACTAAAAATTCCAGTGTAACTGAAATTGAGGTAATTGGGGTCCGCATTCGTAAAAATGTAATGATATTTATGATTGGCTAATTATTTTTATTCAAAAAATATTACTTTTTAAAACTTCGACGACTGAGGACCCCTAGTAACTTTTGCTTTTAAATTTAATTTATAAAAAAAAAGTTTTTCACTTTTAGTCAGACGCCTTTTCAATCTAAGAATTCTAGGAATTGGGTTACACAGTGGCGGACTGGGTGGTAAAAACCCGCAACATGTGGTAAAAACCCGCAACATTTGGTGGTAAAAACGTCCATTTTATACCACCGAATGTTGCGGAATTGTGGTTCATTTACCACCGGATGTGGTAAAACTCCAAAATTATACCACCTAATGTTGCGGGTTTTTGCTACATGTTGCGTGTTTTTACCACCTAGTGTTGCGGGTTTCTTCCGCATGTTGCGTATTTATACCACTTCTAGTAGCTACTAAATTCCACTTGATGCGTCTTTTTACCATAATATAGCGTCCTTTCACTCAAAACGTAGTACGTACGTTATTACATCACTTAAACTATATTATTATTGATGCTGATGAACCTTTATACTGTTGTGCAATCAAGAAATACATTATATAATAAAAAAGCAGGGTTTAAATGAAAACGTTTTATTTTATTCAATTTTTATTTTGTATTTTACTTTATTTATTATAATTTTTGTACATATCATCTCCAAATTGATAAGGTACACTTACCTCCGTAATACTTCTTGCACTTACCTCCATAATACTTCTTGCACTTACTATTAACGGGCCCAATTAACACCATACTAGCCAAACAGCCGCCTATAGATACAGGTAACATTCGAGAGTCCCGCGAGATGTAGCAGTATATAGACCAAATCATTTTATTAGCCTAAAAAAAAATGCAGCCTAAAAGAAAAAATTGCAGCCTAAAAGAAAAATTTACAGCCTAAAGAAAAAAATATAGTCTAATTGAAAAATTTTCACAGCCTAAACCTGCTTTTCAAGTCCAAAGACGGCTCGAAATCTATACAACTCTTTAGAAAAACCGTATTGGAAATTCAAATGATAATTACCTTCAGCATATGGCAATGTATACACACAAATTCTTGGTACTTTAAAGTGTAATGACATAATAATAATTTGTATTTCATATGTCATATTTACCTAGTTTGTATAATCTACGGTATCTATTACTTAAATAACAGCACTTACAACACGAAGCAGAATTCCGGGCTGCCTTAAAAAAAGTTATAAGAGAAAGAAAGGGAGAAAACTAAATGAACAAATTTATTAATCTATAGCAAATTATTTAAAGTGCGAATCACGCTAAAACATCTTCTACAGTAGCTGATTGTAACACTTTTTTGTAGAAGCACATCATCCATTTTTCTACGGATTTGCTCCTTATTGGTCAAAGAAGAGTTATATTCTTCTTATAAAGCTTGTTTGCCTTAAATTAACTATACTCATAAGGTTAATCATTATCCTGCTGGTTCTTTAGCTGATTTGTAAGTTGGTCGTATCTTTCTCTGTAATGCGTAGACAAGTTTTATTATAATTAAATTCTTTTCAACAATTGATCTAATGACAGTACTTGTAAAAGAAAAAAATTTAAAAAGAGGAAAGGAAGGAAAAATAAAAATAAATATAAATAAAAAATTATATGCCGGTGGTTGCGTGTTTTATCCACCATGTTGCGTCTTTCCGCTACCGAGTCCGCGGCTGTGTTAGAGGAACAGAGTGGTAAATAAATGGTGAAACATAAATAAATTATCCGAAAACCATCAAGTCAATCGATTTTATCTTCAACGACTTTCACTATGGCGGATTTTTTGTTTGACTTAAATAAATTTGTTCGTAAAACGTACAATAGTTGGTTGTTTTGCAGCCAAATTTGTTCGAATTGTTACCTACTGGTTTTGTTTGTTTCTTTATTTTATTTTTAGTTATTTGCTGCAATAAAATTCGTACGCAAAACGAACAACAGTTGGTGATTTTGCATTTGAATTCGTACGATTTGTCACCAAACTGCTTTTACTTTATTTTGCAATTGTTTGCAAAAACTAATTTGTACGCGAAACAACCAACTGACGGTAACTCTGTAACCAAACTTGTACGTAATTTTAACAAGTGGGCTTTTTTCGGAATAGTAACACTATATTCTACTCTAAGCCTAATTCACACATACCTTATCATTTATTCACACTTTATTTTTTACCACTACCACTACCTCTGCCATTACCTCTGCTAATTCTTCCGCTCGTCCTTCCCCTGTCTCTTCGGCTCCTCCAAAATGAAGAAAAACTATTAGGATCATCCGCAGAAATGAATGAAGACCCCATCATTAAGCCAAAACACGGCCGTAAAGAATATTTGTATTGAAAATAAAAAATAGTGACATATCAAAATATAACCTCTTTCCTAAGTCTGAACTCCCTTTTTTTATTTCTTTTTTCTACTTTCTTTTTTTTAAAAAAAAATTGTAACTTTCTCTACCTACCGTATTGCTTGTCTGTACTAATAGTGCTGGTTTGTATTTACTGTCGGAATGAAGTTAATTTGTCATTCCAATACCTTGGTTACTTTTTACCTCCATGTCATCTGTAAGTGACATTTTTTATTTTCTGTTAGACTTATTTAAACTACAACTTCTGGCGTAGTCAGGCTAAAGCATCCTTAAACGCGCTCTTATCATTGCAGATATGAAGACTTTATTAGGCTTATACCTATAAAGGGAAAACAAGTTTTGATTATCGTAAGTTTTTCTTGATTGACTACACGTATAGAAGGAACTAATGTGCTCTACCTCACGCATGTTTATAGATACATCAGCTTTTTTCGACTTCCTTTTCCATCTTCTTTTGAAACTATTTTTGTGTGCGGTTTTTCAAAGATTAAATGGTACGCGTTTTTAGTATTTGCGGTTTTTTTTAGTGCCTCACCAATTTAACGTTACAGATTTCTCTATCACTCACTGCTTATTTCGGTCTGAGCATAAGTAGGTTACCATACACTTAACACTACTTACTTACTTTTCTAATCCCTCTATCAATTGGAGTATCTTCCAACCTCCTTTAAGAAAAACATGTCACTTATTTCCAACGCATTCGAGGTAGTAAGTAGTTTCTTACATTGTTTCTTAGGTCAATTGTATTATGGGTACGAATATTGGTCCAAGGGAACGATATCGCTCGTATTTTTAATGGTGGCATATAATCCCTACCTTCATAAGCATTCGTAATGGAAAGAACGCTTCTATTTAAAAGTCGGTTGAATATATAATTAAAACATCATTAAAATAATAAAGCGATTATTATTAATAATATTTTTTAAATAAATGACAGATGCATTATTAGTTTCCGCCTTTAAAAGAATTGGATAACACTTCTACACCTTCGATTTTATTTTAAAAACATTTTTTTTTTGAATGATAAAAGTGATTGTAAAAAAAGTGAAAAGTTTTGGTCGATTTCAGCTAGGTCCGACGTTACCGAGCATAATCCATACATATGTGTGTACTCCATTACCCTTCATTAGTAAATTTTGGCTTGGGCTTGTGCGAGCCAACAAACTTCAGCAACGTTTCTTTGATCATAATACCTTGAAGTGGGCCATGATATTCTGATCAAAGGTTGATTAGTCCATGAGATTTAGGTCATGTTCTTGAAGCAAAATAAAATTAAGACTACCCATGAGAAATATGCTAGATTAGTGGTTATACTGTGACAAATATATTATGTCTTACAAGATTTTTAAAAATTTTGTAGTGTAGGATCCTGGATCTAACATTTCACAATAGTAGTTAGGATCTTCCTATAAGGGGAGTGTATACATTGTTCAAGAAATATTAATATATAAAAATAATAAGAATTAGGAATTGTAAAAAAAAGTCACAAGGTTACCAATTTTTTGAGGGGGTGCGGGGGTTTCCCCGCAAGAGGGGAGGGGGAACCCCTCCACCCAAGAATACGGCCCATAGTATTAAGCATGAAAGAACTGATATCTTAAAAAACAATGCTTTTTTTTAACAGTGTAATTTTTAAGCAGTTAAAAAAAATTGGGGGGTGCGGGTGTTTTCCCCGCAAGAGGGGAGGAGGAACCCCTCTACCCAGGAATACGGCCCATAATATTTATCATAAAATTGTTATCTTCGGATAAACAATAATCCTTTTTTTTTACTGCGCTGTGTTTTTAAAGCATGAATTTTTTTATGGCGTAATATTTCTGAGCCGAGATACAAAATTAGAGGATGGGAAAACCACTCCTCCTAAGAATACGACCCATAATATTAAACATTAGACTAAAGAAAAGAGCATATATAAAAACTGATTGTTTGGAGAAAGTCATAATATAAAAGTGACTTTCACAAAAAACGTTATTGCAAAAAAAAAATTGTTACTATGGGGGTTTTCGGGGTAGAGGTTACCCTTCGCCCTAGTATAACATCCAATAGCATTAAGCATTATATTATCGAGGTTATAGAAACAGTCTATGAACACTTTGTCACAAACAATATATTATTATTCGAGAACAACTGAAAAATTGATTGTTTTAGGTCGATGAAGGGGTCGCCTTTGAAATTCATATTTTGGATTATCAAGTCTTTCATTATGAAACAAAAACACTGTGCATAGAATAGTTAATCAGATAGATAAACAATTAATACTTTTTGCGTAGATCAACGTTCTTGCCTGGGTCTAGGGATATCGTCTTTTTCGAAATATTTAAACATGTATTGAGAAACATCAAAGTTTTCTCCAGCGCCAAACTGATAATAGGCAGTGTAGCTTATGCTATAATATTGCGTGGGCTTCATGGTTAATTAATACATGTTAAGTTTTTTATTTCAAAAACAGGCCTACGGCAGCACTAGGCTTTTTCGAACCAAACCCTCGTTTCAGTAAAAATTTTGACCTTCGCTGCGTTGCGGTAAATGTTTAACCTGCACGACGGTTCAGTACGCTGCGCTTTGAAAAAGACTAGTTAGTATTAAGTTTCTCTTTCTTTTAATTCCTGATCTGAGAATATTCTCTTCTTGATCGGTGATACCGTAACTCAGTGGTATAGCATTCTGTGTCCGACTGTCATTCGTATATCGTATTTAAGCCAATTATGCACTCTTTAATATAGAAGTATGTACTCGTAGAAAGAGAAGTTGCATAGCAGTATAGAAGCTTATGCTGATATGCAACATCAACGGTTGTTTTAATTCCATAGTTTGCTTATTTAAACAATTTGTTTAATTATCCTTATGTCAATCGTACCCAAATACGACAGTGTATGTTCTTTATAAGCGTTGCAATTTTATAAAAAAGAGAACATCTACCATGTAAATTTTTTTTTGTCTTGGATTTTATTAAGGAAACGCTGACAAATGGGCGACGTACCCTATTTCTCACTCTACAGTTTTTTTTTTCAATTTAGACATCATATGATCCACTTCGTTATCAAGTCTATGCATTTGTGCACCTAGTACTGTATCGTCAACAATTTAATTTTGAATAATCTAAGATAACGTATAGCATATCGTATCTGTTTACATAACAGTTCTAAAAGTCGCATTTAAGAAAGCACTGATATTGTCACAGACGAAATAGGAACAAGACATAAAAACTACTCGGCGACACGAGGGGGGCGATTGGTTAAAATAAAATATGTTTATTTATTAAGAGGGGGAGGGGTTAGGACTAAGATCCAGAAAACGTTTTTCTAATAAATAACTAGCATCTATTTATACTATTTCTTATACATGGGAAAAGCTACGATGGGTTTAAATTATAGATTAACAAGGGACTTTACGGAACAGATATCATGAGCAGATTATTGACAAGCATGAGTAATTGAGATTCGACGATTAATAACAGGCTGGATTTAGTTGACATTGAATAATTAGATGGTTCGGGAAATATCTCTGATTGGACACGGGTGGGAAAACTGAATTGGGATATAAAGTAATAGATGATCGGAAAAAGGTTTACTAAAGTTGAGTCAGACAAGATACGGAAAATATATTGGAATACAGATTGGTGGTAGGTTTTACAAGGAATTCAGGAAGCGGGCGAGATATACAGATATGATTTTGGGTGCAAGGATTTAAGGGAGTTTGGTAGCGGACAAGATATACTGTTATTAAATTGTAGGACAAGGTTTCACAAGGGTTAAAAATCAAGGCATAATCTAGGACATGATGAAATGAGTTCATGACAACTTAACTTTCGCTCACAAGAAACTATTGTTGTTTCTTGTATTGAAGTATGCCACATGCTTTGGAACATTATACAGCCATCTCAAGGTCACTAATCTAGTAGAATTCGGCGTAGATACAGGAGACAGTAAGCCAATTTACAACCGTCCGTATGCATTTATTCTATTATCAGAAAGGGATTTCATGAAAAGAGAACTACAAGAAATAGTGGAAGCTGTTGTTTTGATTCTCACCACCCATACCCCGTACAATTCTTCTGGTACAGGCTGATCTTTCCCTTGCCCGTACATCAAGAAAGCTAATTGTCAAAGAAGGTTGATCACTAATTTTATTGGCCTCGATCAAGTCACCAAGAGAGATACCTGGCCGATGAACAATACGGTGGATGTTATCGAGTGTTTTTCGGGAAGCAAGGTCTACTCTTCGTGTGATATGCTGAAGGGATTTCATTTAATCAATGTGGAAAAGGACTCTATTCCAAAACGTACCATTGCAACTCACTCGGGTAATTTCAGTCATCGTCTACTGCCCTTTAGGTTGATCAACGCCCCTCACGCCTATACT
The DNA here is from genome assembly GCF_025094135.1 of Mucor mucedo. Lineage (NCBI taxonomy): Eukaryota > Fungi > Mucoromycota > Mucoromycetes > Mucorales > Mucoraceae > Mucor > Mucor mucedo. The sequence continues at coordinate 63,368 of NW_026252453.1, read as the reverse complement.
AGGTGTGTGAGCCTTTGATTGCACCTCACACAGAATGGTGTACCTCTTTCATGGATGAAATTTGCATATTCAACCAATATGTGGAAACACAGTTGGGGTGTTTGGAGTTGTTTTTCCAACGATTAATGAAGTGTGACATAATATTGAACGCGGAGAAGTGTGAATATTTACTGGACCAGGTCAAGCTATTAAGTTTTGTCATTTCTAATAATCAAGTGCAACCTGCTAAGCCCAAGCTCAATTGCATTGCCGAATACCCCCGTCCCAAGGATCCCACCCGTTTTAAGGTTTTTGTCAATTAGTGTGGTTATTTTAGAAGACATGTTCAACAGTTCTTGCATATCGCTGGACCAATGAATGATTTGCTGGAGAAGGGTCGTGCATTCGTTTGGTCCCAAGCTCAAGAAGATTGCTTTAAAAAGTTCAAGGAGGCTGCTTGCGCAGCTACTCTGTCGTATTTGGGTACGATTCACTTTAAGAATAATTAAGCAAATCGTTTAAATAAATAAACTATGAAATTAAAACAACCTTTGATGTTGCATATCAGCATACGCTTGTATACTGCTATACAACTTCTCGTACTTCGAGTACATACTTCTATATTAAAGATTGCGTGATTGGCCTAAATACGATGTACGAATGACAGTTGGATACAGAATGCTATACCACTGAGTTACGATATCACCGATCGAGAAGAGAAACTTCTCAGATCAATCAAGAATTATAAGAAAGAGAAACTTAATATTAATAGTTCTCTCAATGGATTAGCTACCCAGAGAGAGAATAGAACAGCTATTAATATAAATGGTTCATTTTCTTATATATTGATATAGTTATATTGCTGATAAAGAGTATAAAGAAATAGTGTATGAATTAATGGATACCTAGCTTCTAGATAAAGTTTTAATATTAGTTCAATGCCAATTTTACATTTTTAATTGTAGTATTCACCTTCGTCGTAAAAATTTACTTTACACGGTTTCTGATTGCAGCAATCAAAAGGTTTTTAGACCCCCAACTGTTGGAAAAAGCAAAGAGAGGAAGATCGTTATCAGCTCCAAGGTAAGAGAACATATGATCGTCAGCGATCAATGCGAGCATTTCTCTTTTTTCAAACCCAATCTTCATCCAAGTAAAACCTGGAAACAGTGTAAACTGAAAAAGGACGTAAACGGTAACGAAATTTTTCATCGCGGTGTATGTCTAATCGTATCGACGTTCCGGTTCGAAATCATCCATTGCAATAGGACCACCTTCCAATATATTGTTGTGGCTTTTGATGTAGGTTCTCGAGTCCTCAATGACCGGGTTCTTTGCAGAGACACCTGAGGGTTTAGCTTCAACACGTTGGCCTAAACAATTTGGGTTCTGTAACAAAGCTTTTTTTTCTCCTCGGTGTAGATATTGCTGATCAGGTTTCTTAATTCCGTATTGCCTTCTTGATCAGTACAACCAGGCATACCTTGGAGCCGAATTAGCATTGCATGAGGTATTTCTTTCTTTAAAATTATCTTACCAGCAACTCGTGAGTGATCGGCCATGTGTTTAATCATTTCTTTTAACTCTGTAATGGTGTTCTTCATTTCCATAACTTCATGCTTAAGAGATTGCACTTCAGCTACAAGAGGATCGTGACCGAAAAAGGAGTTGGATGCAGAATTAAAGAGACTATCAAAGGAAGAATATAATCTTTGCGTAGAAGAGGTTTCGTAGTCATGCATTATTTGGAATCAAGTATAGTCTAAGTAGTTTTCTGAAGAGATGATAAAAAGATGTAGTTAAAAAAAAATTAAAATGCATTTGTACTTTCCAATTCGGTAATCTGTCCCAAATAGGTTAAGATGGAAACCGGCTGTCATCACAAATCAGGCAATTTGACAGGCTTGGCATAATTCTGCGACGTATTTACCGGAAACTTTGCAGTGAAGGATTACTCGTAATTATTGACAGTGATAACGCGTTATAAAATAAAGAGATGTTAAAAGGCTGGTAAGCAATGCACTGGGTATGTTACTAACTTACATGGGAATATTTGAGATGGTCATTCCGACAGCAAAAAAAAATAATCTTGTCGTTTTACAAAAATGTAAACTTGTTTGTAATGTCAACGACTACTCTTTTTATACCAAACGTTCCACAGGAGGTAACGACGCACCGTAACTACGTCAAAGTACTATGAGTGATAGCTCGTTATGCGTGTTTAAAACTGACAAATTATCTAATACAGAACAAGCCCGAAGCAAAGCGTCTATTTTTTGATATAAAAGGATCTGGAAAATCGACCGAAAAATGAAACCACCACCATATTTACAATGCAAACGTCCCCAAACAACACTAGTCAAAGAAAATATAAAAGAGCTCGAACCCATACTCCTACGGCTGTGCTTTTTAAATGCCTGTCCAGGTACTCTGAAAGTCTTGCACAAGTTGATTTGTCATCTGTTCCAACAGATATCCATAAAATGTCTAAGGATACTCCCCGCGAAAGTCCTCCTAGCTATCCCAACTTTGAAGGGTTAGACCAAAATGAGTGTGTTCATGAAGAGCATGATGAAATTTTTGAAGATGCATTTTTCACCAACTCGAATGATTTCGAATATACTGCTGGATTTGTTGCGCCAGAGATGGATTCTGTTGTATTTGAGTACGATTCACTTAAGAATAATTAAACAAATCGTTTAAATAAATAAACTATGAAATTTAAAACAACCTTTGATGTTGCATACCAGCATACGCTTGTATACTGCTATACAACTTCTTCTACTTCGTATACATACTTCTATACTAAAGATTGCATGATTGGCCTAAATACGATATACGAATGACAGTTGGATACAGAATGCTATACCACTGAGTTACGATATCACCGATCGAGAAGAGAAGCTTCTCAGATCAAATCAAGAATTATAAGAAAGAGAAACTTAATATTAATAGTTCTCTCAATGGATAAGCTACTCAGAGAGAGAATAGAACAGCTATCAATATAAATGGTTCATTTACTTATATATTGATATAATTATACTGCTGATAAAGAGTATAAAGAAATAGTGTATGAATTAATGGATACCTATCTTCTACAACCAAATATACAAATAACGATGAGACATTTTATAATTGGGATCGTATTTTATTGATTACAAAGATAATGAATAAATGAACAACTATTATGTTCTACTGCAAATTACACTTGACAAACAAGTTGGAATCTTTTACAGTAACCGTTGCTTGATCTTATAAATTAGTGTCTTGTAATACTAAAGATTTATTATAATACTCATGCTCCCGATCCACTGATATGGGACAGCCTTAACTGGAAACAATTCTAACGACTAGTATCCATTTAACCCAAGGCGGGAAACAAAGTATAGATCTATTCCAAAACCAGAACGGTTGACTCGTCATTAAAACTCAGGAGAGTTGTGCAATATAAAAAGGATCAATTATTTCATAGCAGCAGAGTTCTTTTAGTCTATTTTTACCCCTAATAAAAATATACTTTTATCTCATTACTTTTCTAGGTAATATTTTGTCAAATACCACAGATGATAAATAGGACAACAACAAAAAAAGGATCAAATATCAGTTCACTGAGAATTCAATGTATGGACAGTAGGTAAATTAGGTGTATCTAAAAAAACGATCTATTATAGAAAAATGTAATATTAAAGCCATAGAATAAATGATTTTATCTATAAACGTAACCCCTGATTAAAGAACAGTTTGGGTCTAGCAGTTTATATTGTAAAAGAATCCTATCTTTATTTTTATGATTATTTTACGCAAACTCCCCCTACCCCCCTACCCCATTGCCTGTCGGAACAGCCAAAAGTGAAGAACATGTTTGTAAAAGACATTAGTAAAAAAGTGGCAGAACTTCATAAACGTTTAAGCGATAATAATTCACTTGGTATTCTCGACAGCCGTTTCTAGATTTAGGGAGGGCTTCATAATAATACAATAATCAAACGTTTATATCACATACCATGTTAGACATTTATACATCAGGATACATCTCCTCTACAAGAACTATTATGACTCTGAAAATAAAACAATTAGTTGTGCAAACTTGGCAATTGTAATCATAACCCCATACCTTTGGATAGACAGAACGGTAAAAAAGGTATTTGTAAAATATTAGGTCACCTTTCGATCCACAGATGTATGGTTGATCAACCTCATAATCTATAATACATGATACAATTAGAGTGCATAAAAGAACAGTGCTTTAATAATTACCTTGCAAGTCTTATAGCAGTTTTTTTTGAAAAAAAAAATGTAATAGGGAAGATAAATGAGAAATAAAATAAATCCTATTTAATCAGAAAAAAAAGGGACATTCAATGGACGTTCAAATAAGGTTTAATCAAGGCTCAATCAGTAATTTAAATCAACTTCAGCAGTTGATAGTGTAATACTCTAAACTCCGAATATCCAGTCAAGCCACTCTCACTCTCGTATCACTATCCACCTACTGCGTCGTCAAGACCGCAGCACTTCATACTTATCCTGAATTACACTAACACATATACTTATCCCATCCGCAGCAATTATCCCTAAACTATAAATACTCCAAACAATCATTATTAAATAAAGTATCTTATTTTTATTATCTTAACTTTCTATTTAAGTACCGAACGTCTGAATATTACAGATAGAAACATACGCATCTATCTAAAAAACAATAAAAAGTTATTTCTTCAAATAGTAGTTGTAGCTGGTGATACGGAGCTCGACTCCTTGAGAATTTTTTTTAAGCATTGGTCGCATTTAGAAAGATGAAGAATTGTTTTGGCAGAATATAATTAAAAAAAAAAACTGAAAGTGGAAAAAAGACCTTTTTTTTTTCGCTTTTCTTAGGGACAGCCAATTTTTCCTTAGGGACAGCCAAAGTGCACGTAGTCGCAACGTAAGATCTATGGTTTGGATGTTCTGTAGACATGGGAACAAGGATATACAATCAAAAACAATGTAAAAATTACAAATAAATGTACATCAAACGATTTATACTTATTTTGACAATTCTATTATCACTCTTTCGCCTTTGAGCTCGTTTGAATTAAATCTTACGCAGAAATATTAATGTTAAGTCCAAACGAGAAGCTGAAAGTTAGCTTTAAAATACATATACTGGTTTAAACTATGTTATTTGTGATAAATGTGTATGTATTTCAAGTTATTAAGTTCTATTGACCTCTTGATATCTATTAAAGTATCATAATCCCAACATTACGACTACGTGCACCCTGGCTGTCCCTAAGAAAAATGGCTGTCCCTAAGAAAATTTGGCTGTCCCTAAGAGACCCGTTTTTTTTTTTTTCTTAAATAAAGTTGGCGCCATCACTAGTTTCCTCGTTATTATAGAGTGTATTTACGATCTAAAGTCTATATTATTCACGATATCTTAATATCATATAAAATCAACCTGTTTTACTTTTAGAGCACCTAGCAGTAGGGCTTAAAATGTAAAATTAAGGTTTTTGCCTCGAGCAATGTCCTGAATGTTTTGTTTGTCTTACCTTCACGTTTTCCAAAGTGGAAAATTGATGTAGCAACAATCATGCATTTTTCTTTCTTCGATAAAATAAACAATGCCAGCTATTTTGACAAGGAAGAAATCGTACAGAGAAAACAAAAAAATCTGTTCAGGTACACACAACCTTTTTAGTGCTCCGAAGAGTAAGAGTTTTTTTAAGTGTAACTGCTGCAGTGCTCTTACTCTTCTGGTCTAACCCCTTTTGTGATTTCAGATGACCATCTATTAGAATTTATTGATACTACGGCCTCCAAAAACTACTTTTATATTGAATTTAAAGAATCTGTTCACTACAACGCGATACCCATTTGAACGATTATTAGATATCATACACCATAGCTCCTCTTTGAGTACGACATCATTCTCTTCATTTTTTGATGGCTTAAACTATTTAACCGGCTTCTCTTTTTTTATTAAAAAAAGAGGTACAAATTTTCCAAAAATCCTGCACCAGTTCCATACAAATAGACACTGTTTCTTGCACTGAACGATGTATACGATAAATATTTCACTTTGCTTACTGGATACAAATCTCGTATTGCTGAATGTTTCAAAATAAATTTAAATGACAAAAATCAAGAAGAGCTCGCTGTGCTGGAAAATAAGGACCTTCGAATAAAACAACAACTGGCAACCTCAAACATAAGCAATACTGATGAAGAAATTTTGCGCACGTTAATGAACGAGTATATAACATTGCTTAGTCCTGGTAAGTTTTTTTGTAAGGCCAACCATATTGTAAATTTATGACTTCCCACTAATGCAACGTAGATAACAGATTGCTTATGTCTAAATATCAAGGCAAAAAGTTGATCAAGCAGCTTTGTCCCATAGTTCCAATGGGGTATAGAACATGTGAAAACGGTTGCACCATTTTCACAGATGGGATCGATTTTTGTAAAAACACAAAATGCAGGGTTTATCATGAAGGTAAAACAATGATGTTTCCATTACACCAACAGATCGCGATGCTTTTCAAGTGCAATGAACGTAGAAGACAATTATTATATCGTACAAATCGCGCTGAATCACACGAGGAGTTGCAAGATATATTCGATGAAAATGCTTACAAAGGTCTGAAAACAATTCTCTATCAAAATCCGTATGACATAGCTATTGGTCTATGCGTGGATGGGTTTGCACCCTTTAAACAAAATGGAAGGTCAATGACTTTAATAATGGCAGTTATTTGTAACTTTTTACCAGAGATTAGGTATTACTAGCCAGGCATAGTTATCCGCTATATTTATTGAAATACTGATATGTGCACATTTAGATATAAAAAAGAAAATCTATTGATCTTGGGTGTGACTCCTGGACCAAACAAGGCGGATATATACAGCTATCTCACTCCTTTAATTAAGGAACTGTTAGTTTTAGAATCTAAGGGGATAATAATTATCAATGAAAATACCAGTTACAAGATTAACGTTCACGTTTTAAATTGTATTGGAGACATTCCGGGTCAGACCGAATTATGCTTAAGCTCATCCCATACTAGCAAGTATGGCTGTAGAATATGTCCTATGGAAGGGGTCAGTCACCAAAAAGATTCAGAAGACCAGATCACTATGAAAAAAGTAGGAATGTTCTTTCCCCTGCCCCAAAATATGTCTGAAATGCCACCGCTAAGAACCATCGAGGAATACAAGCTGGCTAACAATGTAAGATATACTTGTTTATTGCATCAATAAGTGACTTAATGTTTGTGGAAATTATATTTAGCGTGAAGGACTCAGAAATCCGTCGCCATTTACCATAATTAAGTCATTCCATGTTCCAATGTTTTAAAGTACAGACGAGTTACATCTTTTTGGTCATAATATTGCCAGGCAAATATGGCAAGTAATTGAGAATAACAACTATAAATACGGGTTGTTGTGTTTTGAGGTAAGTAAAAATTATAAGGCAGTTTATGAATAATTTGAGACTGCTTATAAGATTGTCTTTATTATGAAATAAAATGAACAAGTATTTATATAAAAAAGACTATCTGCTGTACCACTATCTTTAGTGTATCTTTGAAGTTGTTATCATTTTCCCAGTGTGTATCCTGTTACTTTTAACTGCTTATTTTGTAAATATGTTACACTTGGAATTACTGTCATCTTAGACACATTGTACTTCCATATCTTTAGTAAGCCTTAGTCACTGTGTTCTTGTAACCTTGTGATATGATAGTACTAACTATCTATATTGGGTAATTGATTCCTTAATCATTCTTAATGTATTGATGTCATAGATATGGATTTATTTAATGTAGCAACAATATAGCAGATCACCACACGGGTGGAAAAATATCTTGTTCTTGCAGAAGCGATTTAGAGTTGAATTAGACTCGCATATGGCAAAGCTACAGATCTCTGAGTCAAAAATGCTGACAGGCAAATTTATCGGTTATCGAACATGCCATATTTATAAGTAAGTATAAATAATAATTAATGATATTGTGTAGATATCTCTTGTAAATCTGGATATAGCAGAGGTGTCGACTGGATACAATTTCTACTATATGTTGTGCCTACCATCTTGCCAGAAATGTATGAAAAGCAACGCCCTGGTACACGTTTCAATGAAGAGAACTTAAGTATAAAAAAGCACTAAGTAGAATATCAAGAGCTTGCTTTTTATGCTTAAAAAAATCGATCTCACATCTAGACATTGAAGAGATAGAAAAGTACGTGTACATACTTTTAGCCTTTGATACATATACAGTACTAAATATTTATCAAGTTGTATTATTGAATGGCAATACTTTTTAAAAGCTAATTTCTCTCAAAACATTAATGTTTCTACTATCAATCAACGTTATCAAAATCATGTCGCTGATACGATCAGAGAGTTAGGGCCCATGCGTTATGCCAGCGCGAGGTGTTTAGAAAGGAGCATTGGAATGATAAAGAGTTCAATCAGATCATCACCGAAGCCGTCTGAATGCATTAATAACTTTTTGGCTGAGGACATACAGGCGAAATATACTGAAACAGCTATCATCCAACTAGAAGATAAATTTGAATCAGGATCATTCTACTTAAAACAGAAGACCTGCAATTTAAAAGATATTATTGGGAACAACGCGTATAAAAAAGGGCTGCTTTTAAGTATTACGGCCAAGATTTTGACATGAATATGCTGGTTACTTTGTTTGGAGGATACAAACGATTACAAGATTCTCGACAATTAAGGATAAATATAAATCAATTGGGTAGTTCAAGAATAGTTACTTTCGATGTGGCCACTGAAAAAAATAGTTGGTGTAGTGTACAGCATTTGGAAATCTAACGAGACAACGATATTCCTTGTTAGAGAGATCCCTTTCATAACTGATTCACATAATCAGACAAAAGTATGTCGAAATTTGGACACTACCGAAAAGCTAATCGATCAGGTTGCGTACAATTATCGAATCATTCCCGAAAAAGAAGTATCTTGTTATGTAATTTTGATCCAAAGCCTACTCAAATATGATTAATCGTTTATTCTTGATGCCCTTCAACAGTTTTGTATAATTTTGCGAATATACAGTATGCGTTAACTATGATTAATTTATTGTGATACATATAGCACAGTGCCTTGCAAAAGTTAAAGCCTTTAGTAGATTTCTATATTTTTGGCTCTAATTATCATTTAAACAATAAATACCATCAGTTTTTTTTTATACAGCCTCGAAAAAAAACATATCTTTAAAGAACGTATGAGAGACATATATTTTGTGTCCTTTTGAAAGCGACCATAATATTAATATTACTTTTATGTCCCTGGTCAATAAATTGTCATACAACACATGTTCTTTTTGCGGCCGACATAGAATTTCTATTTCATTAAATTATTTTTTGTGCTCCTCCATAAAAGAGACTTATTTTTTTATGTCGCTTGAAAAAAATGACATCAAAAAGACATCAAAATACTATTATACGACATATCGGACATAATGTTTTTTGCTGTGAGCCCTGTTGACGGTATTAGGTATGCAATTTCGCCAGCAACTAGGATTTTACGGTGCCGGCAGCTCCAATCACAAAGTGGTACGTCGCGGTGGGATTATGCACAACTTGCCGAAAGATGAGGTCTTGCGGAGGGGTTAAGGGGGTATTGTACATGCCTTCATACTCACGGATACGCTTGACTGTCATCGTCTCTGGTACCTCACCCCCTTCTGTCATCTCGATATCTCCTCCTTCCACAAGGCTGATAAAGTAATCCTTCCAGGTACCATTACCGGTGTTGTTATTGTTGTTGTTGTTACCATCACCCTCACTTCTACCACTACCACTGATAGGTCTTAATCGTTGCGTTTTAGCTGCTTCAAATGTTGGCAAATGTTGGCAAATGGTTGTTAATTGTCTTAATGTTTGGGTTGACTAGTGTTATCGGCTCAACAATGTTACATTCACTTCGTTGCTTCGTTTGTTAGTGGTTGCTTGGTGGTTGGTTTGCAAAACCTTTTTTTTTGTTGTTTTCTGTTGAAAAGTATGGTGTCTGGTCTATCAAAAAGTATTTTTTGGCATTATAAATATTTTTTTAGTGTTAAGGCTGTTTTAATTACATGAAAAATAAGTTACGGCCATACAATATTGAAAACACCGGATCCCGTCCGATCTCCGCAGTTAAGCAATATCTGGACCAGTCAGTACTATGGTGGGAATACTGGTTGCTGTAATTTTTTTAATTTTTTTTATGTTAAACTCCAACAACTTTTTTTTGCAAATTAGTTCTTTTTTATATGTCGGGTTCCCCAGTTGTAGTGCATGTAGTGCACCTAGTTGATGCTATGGAGATAAACGTAGGTCCTGTCAAAGTGTGATAAGATCTTTCTTGGTAAGCATACAATCAATTTCTCTTGTGAAGATCTTTTGCAATGGCACTCTCTTACGCAATGTCACGCTCTCACACATTGTCACTCGTCACTCTTTCATGCATTGTCACGCTCTCACGCATTGTCACTCTCTCACGCATTGTCACTCACGCATTGCCACTCTCTCACACATTGTCACTCACTCTCTCACGCATTGTCAAGATCTTTCATAAAAAAAAAGCTTTATTTTTAAAAAAATCGTACATAGTACGCCCACAATTCATGTGCCCCAAAGGCAGGCACCAAAGGCAACCTTTCATTTCCAAACAGCTCTCGTAAGTTCAGCGTGTCCAGATATATGGCCGCTGGCGCTTTTTTTAATTTTGCCGGCGGCAGCAAGTCCACCAACAACAACACGGTGATCCCCACCTCCTGGACCAAAGGAAAAAGAAATGCCCCCAGTTTCAACGCCAGTCGAATCGATTCCAACTCTACCCGAGTTGGGTGGTCGGAGTGCAGCACTTCACATGATAAAGATAAGTTAAGATGGGATTGATTTTAAAAACATCATCCACACAAACGACTTACAAGCAAGCTGGCGTACATTGCGCACGTTGTCATTAGTCAAGTACAGGATCAATGCCAGAAGAAGGTTTCGAACCTGGGATGCGGTCATGTTTCGTAGCAAAAAGATGTGCTCGGTCACCACCGAATGTAGCTCTAACTCACCTCTGGCCACCTCGGCAACAGGCATGCCCATGGCCTCTGCTGTATTTGAAACCGCTTGGACAAGAGCACCGGGGTAATTAAGAAACCGGTTGGCCACTAGAGATAGAAAGACGACATGAGATGCATGTTACTTTTTTTCCATAAACCATTACCATTGTGACAAACTTACCTTCATATTGACGTGCGAAGTAGTCATGGGGAGCGAGGAGAGGGGGCAAAATCAAACGAGGAACCTCACCAACAAGGGGAGGGGGAATAGCCGCCTCGGGAGCCACGACAGGAGTAGCCACGACAGGAGGAGCCACGACAGGAGGAGCAGGAGGAGCAGCAGGTGGAGGGGAGTCCCCAAAAGTTCGTCATCCTCTACCTGGTCCACTAATTTAACTTTCCTGTTAGTTCGATATTACCCCTTATGTTTTTTTTTTTTGCTGTCATTCCTACCATATCGCACCGGCAGAGGTACTTGGCTCATTTGAGCTCTCAACTGGTTATAGCTCATACAGAGATAACCTTCATTTACGGGCAATGGCTCTAGGCCAGAAAAAAAAAGTCATTATCGGTTAACATGCGGGTAATAGCAGAAGAAGCCTGTGGGCCATAATCTACAGCCACCCCAAAAAATAACATTGTCAGTAACTCACACACCCTTCTTATCGATTCACACCCCCCCCCACATCCCTATCCAGCTTCACCATGGCAGAAAGCAGTGAAAATCACATGAAGTTCGTTTCGGCGTTTATCGAATTCACGATCCATAGTAATATGTGTCTGTGTGTGTCTGTGTGTCTGTGTGTCTGTGTGTGTCTGTGTGTGTCTGTGTGTCTGTGTGTGTCTGTGTGTCTGTGTGTGTGTGTGTGTGTGTGTCTGTGTGTGTCTGTGTGTGTCTGTGTGTCTGTGTGTGTGTGTCTGTGTGTGTATGTGTGTGTGTGCAAATTGCGAAAAAGGTAAAGAAGAAAAAACAGGCGTTTTTCTCATCACCGCTTTGGTTCAGGAAAAACAAAGCTGTGTGATACCTAGTGTGACTGGCTCTCATTTGAAAACCGGTCAGAGTATTCCTATAGTCCTATTGGACTCACGCCATTCCTATGGGACTCATGGGATTTGATTTGACTATAAAAGTCAACCCCATCCCCCACGCCCCCCCCCCTTTTCTCATTTCTTTTTTTTTTCATCTCTTTCCGTTTTATACTACTTTTATACTACTTTTATACTACTTTTATACTACTTTTATACTACTTTTATACTACTTTTATACTACTTTTTTCTTTTTTACTACTCTATCTCTCTCTCTCTTCAATTGACAAGACATCTTTATTCTTTCTACTACTTTATCTTTTTTCTTTTTACCACTTTCTCTTTCTTCAAATTTTTTTTTTTACTACTTTCTCTCGTCACCACTTGAACAATGGAAATAAACGCTCCACTATCCCGCGTTTATGATAACTGCAATGTTAAGGTAGATGGTACCCGTGTCAGTGCCAGCTGTCGTCTTTCCATGGCTGGCATCAGCTTCACCATCTATACCAACGCGATTCAAATGATACACTACATGATTAAAAATATGGTGGCTGGAAGCTACCACCACGTGACAGGTGTCTTTTCGGCTTCGGCCTATATTTCCCAAACCTCTACCCGTGCAATCCTAAGTATTAGAGTAAGTCCTTCCTTGTTACGTCCGGTCGTAGTCGATCGCAGCACGACACCTACCGACGCCATTGAAGTTAATGACACAGCCTACCACCACGGGAAAAAATAAGTGATGAAATTAATAAATAAGTGACTTTGAGTGACTTTGAGTGTTTATTCAGGTGTTTTTCGCCATCACTTTAAATAAAGGTGACAAATAAGTGTTAAAATAAGTGTTAATTTCTATCACTTAGAATGAAGGTGTTAAAAGGTGTTAAAATAAGTGTTAAATTTCGTCACTTTTGGTAAAGGTGACTAATAAGTGTTAAAATAAGTGTTAATTGTTATCACTTGAGAGAAAGGTGTTAAAAGGTAATTAAATAGGTGGTGAATTCGGTCACTTTTAAATAAGGTGACAAATGAGTGTTAAAATAAGAGCTTGTTTTTATCACTTGCGTTTGAGGTGTTCAGGGGTGTTCCAACAACTGTTAACATTTGCAATATTTTTTTATTATTATTTAGTAAGTCTGATATATGCGTGTTACGTTTTGTTTTTAAAACCAAAACGGCGTATTGCTTATACACACATCTTTTTTAAATGACATAGATGGCCAAACAAGGTAGTGCTTATTTTCTTCTATTGGTGAAGGTATTGTTGTTATGGGACTGATGATATTATTGGTGTTAATCAGAACTCTCATATGATCCCTTTCTGCAGCAAGTGGCATGCTGTTGGAACTAGTAGTATAAAATAAAACAGTATTCCCGTCAACAGTTGACTCAATATTGGAACATATTCTAGCCCAAGCAAAAACATCATTGTTCAACATGTTCGCAACTGGTAACGGCTTTGCTACAAACATGAACTCCAGCTGAACGACATAGTACTTCTCAGTTCCACCGAAATTACTAATGGGTAAGTGTGCGAGGAACATGCTGGAATTTTTTTTTAGTGTTGATGCACAAAATTGCTTGCACCCTCTTCCCGTCATTGTGATACTTTGAACAACTCGAATTTTCTCGCATTGAACTTGTAGTTCAACTTGTTCAAGGAAGTTGGCACCAAGGTGCCTGAATTCAGCAATACGCCGATGCTCCGAGTTAGCTTTGCCTATATGATTCCAGTAAGCGATGTTTTGGAGCAAGCTGGTGTTTTTCTGGACAAAAAAGATTGCTCTGCCAAAGTACGAATGATTTGGTATGCATTCTCCGCTGGTTTGGAGAATGACCCTATCTTCTGCTTAACTATACCAATCATGCGTTCCAAAGGTCGACAACTGAACGAGCGCATAGGACCAAGCTCCTCAATCACATATGGTATATGTGATAGATAATGCTGGCTAATTGTTACTGCGTTTGGTGTCATATTGTCTGTGTTTCCGACAAAATCCATCCATATCTGCAGCTTACTGAATACCGTCAAATATTAAAAAAATTGGGTTTAAGTATTTTTAAACCTTTATCTAATTGTAACTAACCTTTTGAGTTCGCTGATATCTGTTTGACTGATTTTATATTGCAAAGCAATTGCACAAGCACTGGACAAATTTTTAAGAGCACTAACAGTATCTCTGCATCGATTTTCAATCTCCAAATTATGTTGCTCATAACTGTCACCAATCAACGATTGAGTTCTGCGCAAGCTACTACCAGGAGTATTTAGATACCTCTTATTATCATTAGCCTGCATATTTATCATATCACAAACAATGGTAGGAACCAGAAACAAGATAAACATTTGCCAGTCAACTGCACGTCCATACCCACCACGAGTGTTCAAATCTATGTGACCAATATTCCCTTTAGCGATTTTTGTTTTACTGGGGTAATTCAATTACATACTTAAAAATGCCCCTTCAAAAATATTCGTTCTGCAAGTTGTACCTAAATTTTCCATGGCTATTCCAAGCGTTTTTCTATGACATTTTGCCAAAAAGAAATGGGTTATTGTTACCATATTTTCTATCGTCATCAGAAATAAATTTCCAAATTTGCTTAGATACGTTATGCCCAATCAAATGAAGCTCGTCAAGACCAGCGAATGTTGCCGAAAACGAGGTAAATCCGGTCAAAGGAGTAACCTTCGTGATCCCTTTGTTTTCAAACTGATGTTATCAAATAAAATTAAATATTAGTCATAGTGGCCGAATACTAGTATTGTCGTCGCATTTACCCCAGATACCCGCTCGTCTACTGATTTAAAACTTTCATTGCTTCTAATTACTGCATTGTCCAAATTTTATGACTAAAGTACATCCCTTTACCATCATTACTACTACCCATGATATCACATATTCTACAACCATATTTGCTTGTATGGCCAGTGTGAAACAAAGTATCCGCCATGGCAGGAATATCGCCGAGAAACAGACAAGTATACACCTTGACACCCTGAAACTTTTTACCGGTCTAAACATATTTTGGACCGATACCGCCGGTATCGGTGCAATTTTTAGAAATTACAGATACCGGCGGTCTTTTTTAAAGATTGCACCGATACCGATTTTTAAAAAAAATGAAAATCACTGCAAAATCGAGTTTTGTAGTTTAATAAACATATATTACGATACCTATATAACTTATATGATTAAAAAAAATTTATTAAGTTAATACGGTGACCGCAACAGGGGGTCAAAAAGTGTATCTTGTTCATTACGCGTTTGGTGTTACACGATTAGGCTTTTTTTGTATCGTGCTTTCAATTGACTTACGCTTTTTTTTTTTTTTTTTTTTTTTTTTTTTTTCACTTCTTCGCTAGTTTTAACGGACGAATAACTATCAAAACATATTCACTTTTTAAATGTCTCTATGACAAAGTATTGACATTTTTTTTTGTCACATATATATTACAAATAAAATGTTTATAGTATTAAAAGCCATGGGCTTTATGTCCAAATTTTTACCACTCAATAAATAGCCGCAACACTTTTTATTGAAATCACCCTCCTTCTTAGATTTTTCTTTCTAGTTTCCCCATTTTTTCCATCTTGTAAAGAGACAAGTTATAGGAAACAAAAGAGTGGTCAAAGGGTCATCGAAAATACCTATCAAACGCACTGGAAGAGTACTCTATGTTTGTGTGTACCGTTCCTGTACGTAATATCTATTGAGTTTAAAAAATCATTATTTATAAATCTAATATTTTTTTTCTTTCTTTTTTTCCTTTTTTCTGTTTTCTTTTTGACAAATGACCATGAAATAGTATGTATAATAATTGATACCATAATTTAACATAAAATTAATCTTTTACAGTTATGTAACTCTGTTTGATGTAGTTTATGAATAATAAATATTGTGTTTGCGTTCATGGTAGATGAACTACATTCTTTTCGAGGTAAGATTTATCGCTATAGTCACCTTCATTCCTGTTATTAATATCAATATATGTCTATAGATTTACTGTACGTTTACTGCTTGTAAATTTAGACCCGGACGACCTGTTTCTTTATTAAGGTATGATGTGTTTTTTTATCTTTTTTATACTCGTTATTAACGTTAGTTCTTATTATAGGTAAGTACCGCCCAGACGCGTTTGTCTATAACAGTTGTAACTACTAGCTCAATAAGTTGGTATGGGCGGGTTAGTTTCGTCTTTCATCTGTAAAACCAATCTATGCGTTTATTTATTCAAACATTTGTGGCTCTTTTTTTCTTTTTCTTTTTTTTTTCAATAAAATGTCTTTTTTTTATTCAATATATGATGTCTAAATTTTTGGATTTACAAGGATAGCAACTCGTGAACTGAATACGTAAACTGTATTATTATCCAATAGAATTATTTGCCAAAACCATCGTTTGTAATCATCAGTATCGGTCCAAAAATGCGACCGATTTCTTACAAAATCTGTCCAAAAATGCGACCGATTTTTTATAAAATCGGTCCAATTTTTGGACCGTTACCGCCGGTCTAACTTTTTCATTTTTTTTTAAAAAATTGGACCGATAAAAAGTTTCACAGTGTGATGTGATTTTTTTGGTTGTCGTGAGCCTTGACAATCACACCAGCAGACTCCATTTTAATTAACTTCATTAATAAAGGATATAAGAAGCTATAGATATCTTTTGGTTTTTTGGGTCCTTTGATGATGCAGACAACAAATTGATTTTCTTTTTTTGCTCTGTAACAGACAATGACAATTAGTATTTTTGATGGAATTATTTTAATCTTTAAAATACCTTTCATCGAGACTTAAGTTCATGTTCACAGCTTTGACAATGGTGAGGCTCTGGTTTCCTCTTTGGCCACGAACAAATCCATCTATATACAACGCCAGGGCGATGTCATACTGGTTTTGAAAGCAATTTTTTCTTAAAAGCTCTTGGTACTTTTTGCCGTCAAAAAAGTCTTCCATTACAATATCGTCGCTTGTTTGGACCTTCTCCGATCTGTGCAACAATGATCTCATGCTTTTGTCAGAGACAAAGTATGAAGCAATGAAATCGTCAATGTCCAGAAGCTTTTCTTTTTGACGAGCTTCTAACACGCTGTTGTCGTTTAGTTGAAACCTGGGTTCCTCACAGTGAGAACACATTTCTTGATCCTCGGCGATGAACATTTGGCACCCATTCACACACATGCCGTGAACGTCTTCTTTCAGCTGTACCGTTTCACTGATTTGTTTTTTATTTAAATAAGTGGACTTTAATTTTTCTGCCACGTCTAATTTACAGAAGAATTAGTTATCATGTAATGATGTAGTGAATACGCATAAAAAGGCTTACTCTGATTATGATGAGTATCATTGTAGTTTTCATTGATCCATCTGATGATCTCTTCTTTCTGAAATCTTTTCAGATTCAACTTTTCCATCAATGCATGAAATTCAAAACTTTTTTTATCATCCAATGTTTCCAAATTGCAATCACGAATTGCAGATAGCTCCTCAGGATCACCTTTGACTGCCATTTCAGAGTACTTTATTAACTGATTCTTGGAATAATTTGAGTCTTGAATATCAGCATCACTTTCAATATCACTTTCACTATCGGTCATGTATCTACTGTATTCTGTATCTAAAATAGTGCTACGTTCGAGAATGATGTCGGAGTCGCTTCCACTATCACTTTCATATAAATTTTCTAATTCAGTTGCAGCGTTGATATCCATATAAGCAATACCAGAAGCGGGAACGGGATCAAAATTGTCATCGTCAGTCATACCATATTCAAGATCAGGAATATTGGCAGGTTCTTCTACGGGCAAACCATTGACGCATGACTCAGCAGTGCTGTCATTTGTTATATTTAGTCGTCGTCTAATGATATTAACCTTCATTTCGATTTCCAAATCCATATTTTTGTGCTTTCTTTTATGAGATTCTATATCGCGAGTACGAACGTATGGTCTGTTTGGGCAAGTATCGCAACGCATATTTTTCGTTAATAGATAATTAAATGTGAAAGAAGAGGGATTCCAAATATTGCGGCACTCGCGGTTTAAAATAGGGTTTCCCATCATGAATCATGATTTCAGTTAACATATTTTTCTAAATAGAGCAAACATAAGCCATCCAAAAGAATAACAATAACAATAACAATGAAATTCCGAAATAGACGTGGGGGGTTTTTTTTCTTTTTTCTACTTTAAATAAAATACCAACTAAAAATTTCCATCAATATGTCTAGACAACCTGCATGGGTAAATATTGTGCTTGAAAAATAGAGAAGTTGGAAGGAACTATCATCGCAGAGCAAAATTCAGCCATAAAAAGTTTTAACGAAAGATTCGATCGATTAGAAACCATTTTGGGTAAAATAGCTACTACAAGTCCCCAGAACGTTTTTCCAAATAGCGGTCAAGATCAAATGCAAGTCAATTATGAAGAGATTGACTTGATCAAAAAGCCAGAAACTGTTCATGTTACTGATATCATTAACATACTAAAGAATAGCGATAGCGGAATTTTTCTGTTGAATTCTTTTGGCCAGCCCGAAACAGCAGAAGGTATGTATCGTCTGCTAAGCAAGGATATTAATTCCATTTGTAATCCTGTCCTGAGGTCAAGCATGGATGAATATGTACCTTGGAAAACGTTATCTGGTGTTACCAAGAAGGAGTTAATATCAAGAGCCTCCAGGGAAGCTCATCTTTTAAACATTACAGACATTGTCAATTGTTGTAAAGATAACTGGGCCATTTACTTCATGTTACAGAGCTGCTGGTCAAACAAGGCTCCCTCAAAAATGAACAAAAACCGTAAGAGACGGCACTCGGCTTCTAACCAATAATGTAATGTAAGGCTTACTATATAACCATTTTGATAGTATTATTAACATGTCATATTTTCCAATGATAGTGAACGATTCTTGCTGTTGCATAGCTGTATTGACAACAGTACTTTCCCACAAGTTCCAAATAATGTTTTTTCTTCAAATAAAGTTTTTTATAACTGTAAAAATGTTCATTTTAAAGTGATATTTAGGTAGTTTTAAAGTGAAATCTAAAGTGATATAAAGGTGGATCTAAAGTGATATAAAGGTGGATCTAAAGTGATATTAAAGTGGATCTAAAGTGATATTAAAGTGGATCTAAAGTGATTTTAAGGTGGATCTAAAGTGATTTTAAGGTAGATCTAAGGTGATATTAAGGTGTGCGCTGTATAGGTGACAATGAGTTGTATAAAAGTGATATTAGGGTGTGTAAAATAGGTGGCTTTAAGTTATATTAAAGTGATATTGAAGTGATTTTAACCATTCTTTAAGCGGGGGAAATCACTCAAAAAATTGGCGCAAAACACTTTCTTTAGGTGTTTAAATAAGTGTTAAAATGATCACTCGAATCACACCTATAAACACTTGGATTTTCCCGTGGTGTACCCATCATCACCCAAGCTCGAATTCTTGATTCATCTCTATTGTCTTCAACATTGGGAAGATATACAAAGCTCACGTGGCGATAAGGTTGCGTTTGCCGAGCAATTGATCAAACTTCATGACAAGCTATACACCGACACTATCATTCAAGGACCCGGGGCAATGGCTCCACCAGTCTCAATTCAAGATGCCACCATTGAAACCAGAGGTAGTTTGCGCCCTGGAACAAGAACAAGCACGGTTAAAGAAGTTGTTCTGGGTACCTACCCACCTGTTAACTTGAATGTGAACATGGATGCATCCGCCTTGATTATCCCATCACCACCACCACCACCACCACCTACTACTACCCCGCCACAAGATGCAGAAATGCAATAACTTTTCTTTTTTTTTTTTATACTCAAGCACCCCGTTGCGTTCAACAATAAAATAATCTTTTTCAATATAATACACACTATTTTTTTATAATGATAGTTCCTTTTTTTATGATAAATGATAGCAATGACATCCGGGTTTTTAATACTGATATAAAGAAAATAAGGTATATTTAAAGAAAGAAAAAAAAAAGCTAGCAATCCACCGTCTTCATGAACTCAATGTCCTCGTCAGTACGAATCACCGCCGTCCAATCCTCCCAGTCTCGGTTTGCAGAACCCTCAACAAAATCAAATTGTACTTTCTCAATCATGAGACGAGCGCCCGACAGGCCCACATGTTCAACCATCCAGTCTAGGCGACGTAAAGCTCTCATGATACGGAAGTATTTGGATCTCTTCCAGCCTAACATGGTCACCAACAGTGAACCCCAAAGCAACCAATTCACCGGGTCGCTTTTCATCATCGTTAATAACTCCACCCAGTACATACACTTATGGGGCTTTGGGGCAGCAGCACAAAGACGGTGCCAGCCAGCCAACGAAGCAGACACCTCTTCCACCGTCCGACCGACCGTGTTCACGGCGGGCATGCCTTCTTTTTCCGCCTTAATACGATCCACTGCAGCTTGAAGTCGGTGGGGTACATATTTTGCACGAGCTTGTTCGAGAACGTTTGCCACTACTGCCAAACCATCCTCCCCATACAGGCCATCGATAGCGTTGATCACACCCCGCATATGACCCTCCACGTCTGCCAGACTTGTAAACAAAGGTGCTACAGGTGGCGCTGTAGTAGCAGGAGGGATCTCAGGATACTCAATGAAATCACCAATAGCGTTAACATCAAAGTCTTGGTTCATAATGAGTTTTGTTGTGTTTGTTGGTAAAAGAAAATAATATATAAAAAAAAAAAAAAAAAAAAAAACTGGCATCCCCCCCATATTTATGTGATTAATGTATTTTATCTAGCATTCTTCTTCAATAATTTATCAGGTCATGTTGGATTTGTTTCTTTTAAACTTGGATTTGTAGTTCATGTTGGATTTGTTTCTTTTAAACTTGGATTTGTAGGTCATGTTGGATTTGTTTCTTTTAAACTACATCATAGCCTAATTTATCAGGTAATGTTGGATTTGTTTCTTTTAAACTACATCATAGCCTAATAAAATAAGAGGGAAGTCGGTCGTTAAAGTGATACCAGATGATTGGTTGATAGTTTATAGGGATAGGAATTTGTAGTTAAATTCCTTCGTAGCTAAACTTATTAACGAGATTTTTGATGAAAATAAAGATAATGTTTTATTGTATTTTTGTGTAGGGTTTTTATATGAATTGAATATTATACTATATTAGTTTCTAACTAATGTCAACGCTAAGTTATACTAATTTAGCGTTGGCTTCTTTGATCTGTCTAATTTAGTATGTGTTAAGTTATAACACCGATTAGTCAAGTGATGACATCTAGGCTCACGACATCCGGGGGGTTAAGAGAGAAGCAATGGAATTGTCTTCTTGAATATACTTCTTCATTCTACTGGAATGCACATTGTACCAAGTCTTGTTGTTTTCCAATTCCAGCACGTCGAATCGGTCAGCGGATAAAATCTTGACGATCTTGAAAGGACCTCGAAATGAACGAACCAGTTTAGCAGACCTTTTACCAGCAGCGCTAGATTGTACCGGAAAATCAATGAGTACCAAACTCCCAAGAGTGAGACCCGGTTCTTGTCGATGCTCATTGAAGCTTGTCGCGTTCTTGGCCTGTGTTGCGTTGTTTTCCAGTTGAACCAGAGCTAGTGCACGACCAAGGAACTGTTTTACTTGTTGTTGGTATTCTTGAGCTGGAATAGACTTGACCCCAAAATCCGGTGAAGCTAAAGTTCGAGATTCACGACCATGTACCAGAGAAAATGGTGAGAATTTAGTAGAGTCATGGATGCTTGAATTGTAGGCTAATTGAAACTCGTTTAAGTGTTCATCCCAAGTGGTTTGTTGATAATCCAGGTCCATGAAGGATACGATCAAGTTTCTGAGAGTAGCCATAAACCTTTCGACGAGACCATTGGACTGAGGATGGTATGCTGGGCAAATTTCTGTTTAATTGACAGATGTAAACATAGCGATTTCAGCAGAGTACCGGCGTATGGTTGTCCGTTATCACTAAGCACTTGGCGGAAGATTCCATGTTCAGAAATGACCTTGCTTAAACATTTGACTACTTGCTTATCGGTATTCTCAGGCACCGCCGTGATGATAACATACCTTGAAAACATGCACTGGATCACGATAATGTATTTATTACCCATCTTGGATACCGGAAGAGGACCAAAAGAGTCAATCGCGATTGTGTCAAAGGGATGTGAAGATGGACTTGAGTGTACAAGACTTGTAGAACCCAGTGTTGTGTGTGACCGTTTGACTTTCTGACAGACTTGACATGTATTTACCTTATCCTGAACCCATTGTTTTTGACCTGGAAAATAGTATAGTCGACTGAATCGTTGTAGAGTTCGACCAACACCGAGATGACCAGTTGTAGGATTTGCATGTAACAATTCGAACGTTTCTAACCATAATGCTTGCGGAAGTACGGGTCGGGAAGAAAAGAAGAGGACACCGGACTCGATCGAGTACTGGGCTGGAAGTGGATCTTGGGCTTGAATCTCTTGACAGAAAGCATCATTGAGTTGTGCGTTGATGAAATCGTTAGACGACAGGTTGCATAAAATATCGTGGGAACCATTTGGAGTGGCCACAGGGTAACGACTAAGGGCATCGGGACCAGCATTTTTCGTACCAGGACGATAGACAATTTTGAAGTCATGTTGTTGTAGACTGAGAGCCCAGCGTCCTAAACGACCACGAAGATCTGTATTCTTGTTCTGAAGAGTCTGGAGTGCTTGGTGATCTGTGATGACTGTAAATTTAGTAGCTGTTAGATAATGAGCAAACTTTTTTATTCCCCAAACAATAGCAAGAGCTTCAACTTCCGAAACACCGTAATTCTTTTCAGCCGGAGACAAAGAACGAGAAGCAAAAGAAACTGCGTAGGCCCTGTTGTTGCGAGAATCACGTTGACATAAAATGACACCAATCCCAGCGGTACAAGCACCGTCGGTATGAAGTTCGAAAGGGACAGAGAAGTCTGGAAAGCGTAACACGGGAGCAGAGATGAGCTTATGTTTGAGAACGTCGTATGCTCGTTGGTGTTCAGGTAACCATTCCCAAGGAGTATCTTTCTTGAGTAATTGGTTCAGAGGGGCAGAAAGGATAGAGAATTGACCAATGAAGCTTCGATAGTACCCAGCTAGTCCGAGGAAGGAGCGTAAGGTTTCGATATTGGAAGGTGTGGGAAAATCAGCAACAGCTCGAATTTTCTCAGGGTCAGTATGGAGTCCGTCAGGTGAAATTACATAGCCGAGGAAAGAGATTCTATTGTTGGCGAATTTGCATTTCTTGAGATTGATAGATAGACGAGCCTCGCGAAGACGATCTAAAGCCGAACGAAGGTCTTTGATATGCTGATCGAAGTCGGGTGAGAAAACGACGATATCGTCCAAGTAGACCAAACAATGTTGCCATTTGAGACCGGCGAGAACAGAATCCATGAGGCGTTGCATGGTAGCAGGTGCGTTGCATAGTCCAAATGGCATTCGAACAAATTCATAGAGACCGTTGCGACAAATGAAAGCCGATTTGGGGATACTTTCCTTGTCTAACTCGATCTGCCAGTAGCTAGATGTTAGGTCTAATGTTGAAAATATTTTTGCATTACCCAAGCTGTGAACCGTATCATCTATACGTGGTAATGGATATACATCACGAGTAGTAACACTGTTAATTCGTCTATAATCGACGCAGAATCTAGGTGACCCATCCTGCTTTGTTACGAGGACAACACCAGATGCCCAAGGTGAATTGCTTTCGCGGATGATTCCTTGTTCGAGCATTTCTTCCAGTAGGCCATTGATAGTATCGTTCTCAGCGCCAGAGACACGGTGCGGAGGTTGAGATAAAGGTCGTTGATCTCCAGTATCGATATGATGTTGCACCAAGGGAGTGACCGTAGATGCTTTCGACGCAAAGCAATCTGAATATTCACCCAGAACCTTCTTCAAAGTATCAGCTTCGTTTCCAGTGAGACTATCGCCAAGAGAAGATGCGAAATCGAGACTAGGGCCTGGTGGACGACTCGAGATTTGAGTGTTCGAAGACTGGATACTAGAGATAATAGAAGGATAAGGTGAAATATTATATAGTTTTGGGGACGAAGGTAAATACTCATAAGAAGCGATATGCTGACCTTTATTAATTAAAATATTTGAAGTATCTAGATTAGCAATTTTCACCGTAGCAACACCTTTGTCATTAAATTGGACCACACCAGCAGCAACAGACAAGAGTTTTTCCATGGCCAAGTTTTGTGGTGTAGATACAAATGCCAGCTTGTTCGGAGGTCCTTGAATATCCACATACGCATGATGGAAACCAGGAAGGTCCAGTGAGGTAGTCATGGAACAAACCGAGGCAACAGCAGGCTGTTTAGGTTGTTGAGCCTTGATTCCCTTAGGAAGGCGCACTTCGTTAGTACCAGCATCAATGATCGCCTTTAAAGATCGTCAGACAGGATAACCGATGATTAGTTCATGAGCCAGTTCTGTAGCAACGTGACAGTCGAGGATGACTGGAAGTTCGCCAAGTAAAGCCGAGACCTGGACCATTCCTAAAGAGGTGTGTACTTGATTACCGGCCGTGGTACAATAGATACGATGTTTAGCGTCTGGGACCAAGTTCAATTGTTTAGCAAGAGATTCACGCATGACAGTAACAGAAGCTCCTGTGTCGATCAGGCCAAGAGCTGCATAACCTTTGAAGTGGACACGGATCTTTGGTTTAGAAGATGCATCTGTAGGTACTGAGATACTATGTACTACGGGGGGAATAGAACAGTCATCCACAGGTGTAGAGATCGCATGAATACTCTCGGGGCATGAAGCAATTGGGTCATGTTCAATGGGAATAACCGCATATTGGCTGTTACTAGGTGAGATGGAAGCCACATATTGAACAGTGGTAGGAGCAGGAGTAGAGGGTTGATCCTTTACCTTGTCGACAGCATGAACACGATCTGTTTTCTTTGGACACTTCTTGGTGAGATGGCCTTCGGTACCGCAGATACCACAGATAGGTTTACCAGAAGCAGCCCAACGACGCATGGGATCTTCCTTACGTTTTTCCTGGGGACCGGAGCGACGATGGTTGTTGTTCTTTTGGATAGCATCAACTTCCATTGGCGATGGGCCATCGAATGTAGGGACTTGAGGTTGAGGAGTGAGAAAATGATCATTACCCAACGAGAGAACAGATTCACGAATCGCAGCGGCATCAGCAAGAGTCTTCCAAGTATCGGCGGGATCAACGATACCAAGCAACGCAGTATGAAGTTCTGGTCGTAGGTTGTTGAAGAAGATGTTGCGCAGAACATCGGCAGCCAGAGTATGTTCTTCAGGAAAATCAGAGACGATTGTCTCGAAGTTCATTCGATATTCGGCTACTCGACGAAGACCTTGTTTGAGAGATTCCAAGCGTTGGCGACAAAGAGATTTTTGTACGAAAGGGTCAATACCGTAAACGCTCTCGAGTTTAGCCTTGACATCCAGAGGATCAGAGAAATCAGCGACGCGTACCAACCAGTCAGTAGCTTCCTGGGGCAAATATTTGAGCATTTGCATGTTTCGAGCCGTGGCGTTAGACATCCCAAGAGACTTAGCTGAAAGATGAAATTGTTTGATCCATTGTGATATGTCTTGGCCGGGTTGGAAAGGAGTCACAAGTGTTGTGTTATTAACACGTTGTTCAGCCAACATAGACGCAAAAGAGTTGACCTCTTCGGGGTAATTAGATTCGGGCATTGATAGCGAGAGTACGAGGTAAGTATAGAGCAGATAGATAGATATAGATATGTAGGCGCAGGAAAGAAGCAGCTACTCCACCATAAAATAAGAGGGAAGTCGGTCGTTAAAGTGATACCAGATGATTGGTTGATAGTTTATAGGGATAGGAATTTGTAGTTAAATTCCTTCGTAGCTAAACTTATTAACGAGATTTTTGATGAAAATAAAGATAATGTTTTATTGTATTTTTGTGTAGGGTTTTTATATGAATTGAATATTATACTATATTAGTTTCTAACTAATGTCAACGCTAAGTTATACTAATTTAGCGTTGGCTTCTTTGATCTGTCTAATTTAGTATGTGTTAAGTTATAACACCGATTAGTCAAGTGATGACATCTAGGCTCACGACACTAATTTATCAGGCAATGATGGATTTATTTCTTTTAAACTTACATCATTGCCTAATTTATCAGGCACTGATGGATTTATTTCTTGTCATCGTTTTCATTATTTTTTTTTCTCTTTTTCCTCCCTCCATTGTCTCTCTTTTTTTTTTCTAACAAGATGCAGCAATTCCAGACATTCATTGTCGCCATTCTCATTCCGTCATCAGTCAGACGACTGAATGGCAGCAGCTACATTTCGAACTTGTACGATCCCTATACGGGTATTGTATGTTGTGAGGTAGAGATACCTAGCACAATGTATGAAGCCCAAGTGCCATTGCTAACAGCGTTTGCCCACTTTGTGTTCTTGACCGGTAACATCATGCCACGCACCATCATGGCGGATTTTTTGGGTTTGGTGCCCGACACGCGACTTCGTGTCCTCGCTAGGTCTCTCTTTGTGCTCCCCACGACGATGCCAGCTACCATCAATGAAGATATGGTGGGTCATGCCTTTGTTGGTCCCATGAATTTAGATCCCGGCCCCGCTGAAAGGGATTTTATCTTGAATCTTGGTGAGAATCCACCTCGCTTGCCCCCATTTGAGGCACGTGACACCGGTAACGACACCCCTACACCACCCTCCCTACCACCAACAGCCACTCCGCCTACTCAGAGTCCATCACCACCACCACCATCCCCTTCTCCACCACCTCCACTACCGTCCCCTTCTCCACCACCTCCACTACCATCTCCTTCACCTCCACCTCCACCACCATCTCCTTCACCACTACCTCCACTACCATCCCCTTCACCACCACCTCCACTACCATCTCCTTCACCACCTCCTCCACCACGTTTTCCTTCCGCCGCTCCATCACTATCATTACAATCTTCACAAGGAAGTAGAACAAGAAAAA
The DNA here is from genome assembly GCF_025094135.1 of Mucor mucedo. Classification (NCBI taxonomy): domain Eukaryota; kingdom Fungi; phylum Mucoromycota; class Mucoromycetes; order Mucorales; family Mucoraceae; genus Mucor; species Mucor mucedo. Next base: position 36,292 of record NW_026252453.1, on the reverse strand, counting down.
GAACTCTACGTGACCCCGTAACGGGTCGATTTAAAAAATCTTAACCCGACAACCAGTCAAACCAGGCCGCAATGGAAGAATTTTTAAAGCGTTTTGGCCCTCCTCCTCCTCCTCCCCCATCTCCTCCACCTCCGACTGTTTAATAAAAATAAGCTTTGCTCACCCGTTCAGAACCAAATGTGTATAAGCATGTTGTTCACTCCTTCAGAACCAAATGTGTGTATCGTAACAAAGAGGTGGGTTGGAACAAAACACTTTCAATGTTCAGAACCAAACGTGTATCGAACCAAACCATGGGTCGGAACCAAAGTGTCGAACTAGAGCATGTCGGAACTAAGACTACGGACCAACAATATAAATGGAAGCATAGTAGTTTTATCACCAATTTAATGTTTACTGTTGCTTTTTCCACCCTACGCATAACCAAATATATTGGTGGATGTGAGCTTGTGAAACTACCAAACGGGGGTTTTGATACCAATTTTTTTGGTAGTTTTTTCCATCATACCAGTGACAAATACACTATTATTGTTGGTAGTTTCTCTTCCTTTTGAGCAAATTCCCCCCAATTTTGTTGGTGTTTATTTCACATTATTTGACAAATACATACTAATATAATTGGCACTATTTATCCTCAGGGTAAATTTTCCGCTAATAAAAACTGATATTCCCATGTCCCAATTGGATATCACCGTAAAACTTAGTCGTGGTAAATTTACAATTTAGACCGGGACCGGAGGTCGCGGTCCAATTTTAGCTAATTACCTCTACCAGAGGTCCAAGTAACATTTAGACTTGGACCGCAAAATCAAAAAAACGCAAATGACATAAAAATTGTAAAAAATTGTTATATAAAGATAATATGTTATATTGGAAGTTGTGTTATGAAAAAAAAATGATAAATATGTTCCTTGGTGATGGCAAAGATGATGTTTGAAGAAAATACTGTTATTTTGTGTGACACAATGAAGCGATAATTTTTTTTTCGGATGTTGAAAAGCCTTTACTACATTCAAAAAAAAAAAGAAAAAAAAATAGCTCTTTACTCCAGAGTCCCAATCTTTCCGGCAGAACTTGACATGTCTTTCGCAAACGCATCACCAGTTTTGATGACATACTTGTATGCTGAATTGTCTGAGGAATTCAGCAATCCAACAGAAGATACAATATCCCTGGCGTCAAATACAACGAATTTTTGCTCGCTATCACCAAAGAGCTGAATCCGTGGGATAGACTTTGAGATAGGAGACACGCCATGTGTTTTTGCCAATTCACCATACACATAATGGGACCCTGGTTCATTGGCGGAGAATTGGAAACGGAAAAAGAACAGAATCTTACAAACGAACCAGTTTTTAACTGGCACGAATAGACTAAATTTGAAGAGTGTCAATAAATGCAATACGGCGATAGCAAAAACATATACTTACTTGTTCTTATGTATCGCTTCGAACATTGTAGTAAAAGTAGACTTTAAGAGAGAATAGTTTTACAGAAAAAAATAGATAAAAAACAAAGAGAATACAATTATAAGTCTTGTCGATTTATTTGTATAAAAATTGATTAAGAGCTAACTAGATGGGCAGGTTTGCCCTGATATTTATAGAAGATTGAAGATATTGTGGCTTGTATTTTTGACAGCTCAGATCCATCGTAGTTTTATATGATGGACCATTCATTTGGTTTATTGAAGATCGTAAGATAGCTGTCCTTGATTTATTATTGTTCCTTAAATTCTCTGATCTCTCATTGGTCGGAGCCTAGAGTTGTGTTGTAATGAAGAAATTTCCATAAAGCCGGGTTACTTATTCCCGATCTTTTATCCGTGAAACATCTTTCCTTTTGTAGACAGTAGCATTTACTATGTGGTTTTAGCACAAACATGACGAATTCACCACCACGAGAGCATGACCTATTCTTCTTCTTGTACAACTCCGAAATGTAGACTTGATTTTCATGGAATAACCTTGTCGAAATCCGAAGGTGTTGTTGTTGATGAAACGGCAATACAACTCGTTGCCTCATGCCAGTCAGCCTTGTCATACAACCCATCAACGCACGACACCAAGGGATTGTGCGATACAGACCACAAATGAGGACATCCGAAGAACCCTGCAAGAGCACACCAACCTTAGTAAAAGAATCATCAAAAGGGGACCAGAGTTGAGGATAGGTGGCATCTTGAGGATGCTGCTCGAAGTTCTTCTCGTTGCTGTCAGGGGATGCCGTTAACGCAGAGAAGTCAAAAATACCGGATGCATTGAAGAATTTAAATATTTCCTTGGTTTCCATGATGTTGCCAGCATTAATACCAGGATGAAGAGAAGACCGGATACGTTTTTTGTATGTACCAATCGACCGTTCAAGGGACCTAGCAGAATAACACCGCAATGGACTATAGAAGTTGGTTAGTATATGATCGAATAAGGATTAAGTAATTAGTGGCTTACCCCATTCTTCGGATCATGTAGGGTATGTGGTGAAGCTGATGGAGGTTTGACCTGAAAACAGTCCTGGAAATCGTATCATTGGCAAGACAGGTGTCAAGATACTTGAACCATGTTTCGAAGGACCTAAATAGAAAATAACAGTTAGGTAATTTGAATATTATATAGTTGCTCGTAAATCAATAAATTAAGTACCCATCGATTTCTTGAACCTCAGCAGACGAGATCGACCATTGCAGACTGATTTTTATTCCACGAGCAAGAGCAACAACCGCAATCCTGGTTTCTTTAGCAAGAAACAGAGGAGCAATTATTGTCGGAACAACGTAGACCAACCAAGCTATCCAGTCCACAGAACGGTACATGGACGGAGCGTTTTCTGAAAGTACACCTTTGAATGAGCCATTAAAATCGGAGGGGATTGTGCAGCGAGATTCATCCATCGATCTTTTGACATTGAGGATGTTTTCCATGGTGAGAGCAAAGGGGTAGCATGCCTCGTTATCAACAAACTTGTAACGACCATTGTATCTTGGGGAAAAGAGATCGAAGCAAAGCTTGCTAACATTTGAGAACATGTGAAGCTCATCACACATGAAAAAGTCAATAGAGAGGAAGGTACTCAGCTGTCCGAAAGGCGTGGGTTCCTTGATGCCGTATCTTTCCGTTCCAGCAGGCTATAATAAGAAGAGGTATTTAATATTATATTGAAATGAAGCTCTGTCCTAGCACTTACTATTTCTTCGATCAAAGACTCTCTTGTACGAATAGGAGCACCTCTTTCGAAAAAATACATCCCGGACTTTTTTTCCTCGGCGGGGTGGCCACCTTTTACTAAGGAGGAGGGTTAGAATTTGAAAGTGTATTCAATTGAGTTGTTTTAGTTACCAAGGCAAAATCGACACCCATACCAACTTGTATGGCCAGCAAACTTTAACAACCGTTGGTTGATCTCGATGCCATCTGCAATGACGCCAAGGTTGTAAACATGCGATTTAGCAACAAAGATACCATTACGTTTGACAACGATGGGTTGTCGGCTCAACCGATCAAGACTTTGAATAATTGGGCGTAAGTACGAATCAAAGTCGGTCTTGGTATCACCAAAAAGAATTGCTATTTGGAAGGTATAATCATCTGTGTATCTAAATTAGTTGTAAAAATAAGAAATTAATACTGATTTTTAAGTTTATATAAAAAGATTATATTTTACCTGATTGATGGATCTATACTAGGAATGATGACATGGACCATCACCATACTTTGGTTGGAGACACGAGAAGTAAAACCATCTACACAGAGAACTATTCCGATATCATACTTACCAGCAAACAGATCTTTCGCCAGAAGCTCTTGATATGCGGAACCAGAGAAGAAATCTGTGTAGGGGTCATCATCTGTTCTAGCATCGATGACTTCCCGGTATTGCTCTACTTCTTTACGGAATTCGTCGCACGCGAGCATATGGCTTATGTGATCACCAATGTCAACCATTTTGACTACAGAACCGGGCCGTCTGGAAGCACCGCAGTGGGGACAAGCAAGCTTATCAGCATCAATAACAGGATCAAAAAGATAACACCCTTTACCCGAGCAGATTTCATGGGTGCGGACAAATGAATTGGGTATTTTCTTTTTAATCAAAGCAAGGCACTCCTTAAGAAGAAGTATCTTTTTTTTACGAGAATGAGCTAGGAAAAAAATGGTAAGTAGATGAACTTTGGCTGTATGAACAATTGTAACTTACGAGTTTTGTTTCGGTTAATAATCATTTCGATAAACATTTTCATGTTTCTTGAAGACTGGACTGTCATATTATTACTGATACAGAGATAGATGAATTGTAAAGTATCAAGCTCATCTTGGTCAAATGGATAATCTGGTATAAAAACATTTCTGATGTTTGAATCATCTTGACTGTCGCTACTTACACGGACATCTATAATTTTGTGATCATTAGTTAAGGTATGAAATCATCAAATATAAAAAACAGTTTACCTTCCATAACCTCATTTACATCGTCAACTTCTTCAAGCTGGCATTCTCGTGCTCTTTGGAACTCTTCGCTGTCCCCGTCATCTTCGCTCTCTATGTCCGAAATCTCACCATCAATATATCGAACATGCTCTTCTTCTTGTTCGGCTATCTCTTTTTCAGTCAGCATGTTCATTTTGTTTGGATCGATACCGGCCACGTCAAAATCGCAAAATTCGGACATGTCTACATCATAGTCTTCAGAGGCAGTAACCGTAGTATTTGGAAGAAGGAGAGTGGCAACGGTGTCAGCAGTGGTAGCAGGAAGAATGGGAATATCACAAGTAGTAGCAGGACTAGTGTACTTAGGGATGCTTTTCAAAAGACGTCTAGTTAAACCTTTTTGAGAGGCACGACTTAGTTTAGCTTTCTGAATCGAATTTGGGTTTGTCATTGTTTAAAGTATGAAGATAAAATGGATGATTTTAAAGGAAGTATCAAGCATTTTTTTTTTTTTGGATTTATACCTTTTTTAATCGCTCACTACTCAATATCTTTCACAGATGTTTGCCTTATTAGATCGTATGTCCTTGTCAAAAACCAAATCACAAGTAAAATGTACTTTCGTGTAACAGAATATTTCTATTTTGGTTTGATGGAGCGATATTCCATGACGTAATGAAGAGTGATGATTGGTATTTCTTATACTTTCCCAAAAAGGAGCATAAGACCGAAAGGCTCATACAAAAACAAAAAAAGGTACATGACCGAAAATGCATATATTTAAGGATAATTTTTTTTGGTATTTCATTTTTTTTTTCTGCATCTTATTTTTAGTCCTGAACAATGAATTCCAATTATCCTTCCAATCAATCCAATGAAATGCAAGAACAAATTGATGCAATGAAATCAATGGTCAAGTCTATGAAGACAATGGTTGATTCTATGAAAACAATGGTCGATATTGTTAACAAATCTGTTAGCATGATCCCTGACTTGGTGAAGACAGCTGTAGCTTCTGAAGAGCCCGGAAATACGGTAACAAAACGTAAAAGGATTAGCAGCAAGTCGGCGCTGGGTTCAAGCTCTTGTCGAAGTGAAGAAGGTGAGATTTATATAATGAAGCCATATTGTTCATTCACTAATCATAAATGATTGATTTAATAGAACACGAAGCAGAACAGCGTATGATCAAAAACTGTATCTCAAAGGCCATTCAATATTATCAGACGAACGACATAGCTCTCGGAAATCACAACAATTTGAATTCCTTAGGCATGAGAACTATACCTGATCCAAAGGCATACAGCGTTGAACAGGTCAAAAAAGTAACTGAGAACCATTTCAAGAGTCTCGTTTACGGAGCTGACGATGGAACCGTCAAAGAAAACCCGATGTATAAAGCAATGGCTACCCAGGCTTACAGCAATACATTTCATATAGCAAACATGTTTCTTATGGTATATTGCAAGGACAAGTACCGGGTGAATGGATCTTGCTGGACTGATTACAAGAAAAACGATGAGCAAAGTATGATGGTGTATATGTTGGAGAGAATTGTTTACTATTGGAATAACAATAGCAGCAATCCTGGGGTGCCATCAGGGTCCGGTAGAATGTCTGACCTCGCCGCAGAAAATCCCTTTTTGCCTCTGCATTTGGCCATGAATAATTGGATTGCTCGTAATATGATGATTTCTTTGTTGGGTAATACCAAGAAACTGGTACGTGATATTAATGGTCATAAACGTGTGATGTTACTAACTGCAATCTTTCATCAGCGCCCAAACCCCGTAGCAAGTGTCGAATCTTCTGGATCCATGTCAGGCCCAATGGCTGCGCTCAACATGAATACCATTCCTCGTTCCCTCATGGCTGCGCTCAACACGAATACCACTATTTCTCGTTCCGCTGAATCGGATACATATCTGGAGCATGATTTCAGACCAGTATATTTGGAAGGGGGTCAAGATGAGCAAGACAAACCTGCCCCATCGCAGAATGAGAGTTTCTCTGTGCCTGGTACGGATTCTGTCCAATCTCCCCACCCCTCTCCCTCTCCATCTCCCCGCCCCTCTCCCTCTCCATCTCCTCGCCTGTCTGCATCTGTCTGCTTGTCACCTGCTTCTTTACCTCCACCCCCTGAGCCATCTACTTCGTCTTCAAAGATTGACCAAAGAGCTGAAAAAAGGGCCGCAAAAAAGGCAGCAACCAAACGGGCAAGGGATGAGTTGATAATAGAAGGACGCTCTCGTAGCAAAACTAAGCCTTAATCCGCATTGGGTTTTAATTTTTTTTTAAATAAACTCGTTTTTTTTTTTTTTTTTTTTTTTTCTTTTCTTTCTTTTTCTAAAAATTTTTTTTTTCAAAAATTATAGTAAGTACCTCAAAACATCACATCCTCATATAACTAACTGAAAAGCTATTAGATATATTGTTATATATCGTACTGGCTTTTATGGCTTAACTTACCACTGCATTCTTTCGCGTACATGGTTGCTGTCCACTCTAAATAGATGATTGTCACCTAAAGCGAGTAAGCCTTTTTTAAAATACTGAAAACCGTGTTTATATATTTTAACTCTATTTTATAGTTGTTTACAGCTCAGCAAAAGGTACTTCATGTGATTGTCAACTACAATGTGAGTATTAAAAAAATTGAAAGCCTTGCTTATATTTTCTAACTGTATCTTTCTTAGTTCAATCTAGCTTTATCAAAGGTAAGTCATATATCTAGCTTGTTATCACTTCTGCATCTGGTAGTCTCCGTATGCAACCAGGACAACCAACACTATATTATGTATGGTATCTGTTTGTTGTCATCCTTACACTACACAGTATCCATTTGAACAGGCGTTTCGTAGTTTTTATACGTGTATAAACCATTCATAAATTATTTCGTTATAAAATAAAAACCAATATAAACATTATTTTTGCCCCTCATATTCTATTATTTCCAATGTTATTTTTTGTAAAACCCATTTAATATTGCAAGGGTCAATAGCCCTAGTTTAATATACATTTAAAGAATATCCTCCAATACCATCTCGTTAAATAATAAGGTTATGATGTTTTCATTCGTTAGAAACTGGAAGTAGCGGTCGGTTTTCATGCGTACATGGACCGCGACCGCTAGTTCAGGTACAAATTAATTACCGCGACCGCTGGTCGAGGTACAAAATAATTACCGCGACCGCTGGTCGAAGTACAAAATAATTACCGCGACCGCTGGTTCAGGTACAAAATTATGTACCTCGACCTCTGGTCTAATTTTTTCGCGGTCCAAATTATACTTGGACCGGAAAAAAAATTTGAGGTGTATAATATATGACGTGCGCAAACATAACAGGAATAGAGGATCAACGATTGGACGTTCTTTATTCGAAAAAAAAATAGGGGTGTCTAGATACATGGATGCTTAAAATTGGTGAAAAAAACTACTAATTTTAAAGTAATTGTTAAATAAAACTACAAATTTTTTTTTTAAAATTATTATATCAGATGCACATTATAGGTCTGCAACGTATTTTATTCAATTAAAATTTGAAAATGAAAGAATGTATTGATTGTAATGCTCGTCCATGATATAAGGCCCCTCGGAAATTGGGAATTGGAATGCATTCTTATAATTATCAACCTGGAATCGAATTTAAGAATTGTGCAAAATTAAATATGCACCTATGAAGATATTTAAACAGAAAATGAGATCCTGCAGATTCAATAGTCAAAGCGTAATGCCAATACTTGGGGTGAGATCTAAAACACATAATAATATTAATATCCAAAAAAAAAAAAAAAAAAAAAAAAAAAAAAAAAAAAAAGAAATCAAGAGTACTCATAACCACATCTATTCTGACAAAAGTCTAGTTTACAGATTCAGTTATAGCAAGTGTTACGCAATTGTGCCTCAGTCTGCTTGTGATGCTGGTGTAACTGTACAAACAATTTTTATTAGTTTGGGAAATGTAAAATAAAATTTCTTACCATTTAGCAGAACATGCCATAGATCAATAGCATTGCATACCTTATAAAAGACAAAATAAAATAAAATAGGAAGAAAAGAAAAGAGAATGCAAAGCTAGAAAGTTTTTAAATTTGTATAAAAAATTAGAGGAATGTTATCTACGTCTGGTATTTCTAACTTCAGTTGGTGTTTCAAGTTCTTCTACTGGAGCCTCTACGACGGGGGAAACCCCAACCTAATTTTATTTTAATTCGTGAGATTTATAAGGTTTCACTTAACTACTGAAAGAAACTTTACCCTTCGTCTTTCACTTTGACGTTGCCCCTTCATTGTGTCTTGAATGAGTAGATTAGCTGCCCATTTCTTGTTGCACTTGTAGATCTGATAACCGTAATCAAAGATATCGCTTTCAAGGCTCAAGGCATAGTACGTTCTGTCTTGAGGCGGGAGACTTCCCCAACTGGTGGCAACTGTACCCTCCTGAATCATTGCATATCGTAAGCGGCGAGTGATGCTCCGAAACTGCGGTCTGATTTCCTTACATTTTGCATGGCCAATCTCTGCGGAAGAGTTACTGTGATTTTTTTCAACATATAGACAATCAATGCATGAATACGTGCGTTAGCGCAAGGTGTTTTGTTGGTGCGCGTTGGCTGGAACCTTATCCCTGCCCCTGGCAAGGTAGTTACGATACTTCGGGCACCAAGACAATCCGGATGGGCATTAACTCTGGCCATCTCTCTTTCCTTGGCTACCAAATCAATACCTTGAGAGACAACTTGTTACACATAATTATCACTTAATTTTAAAAAAATATAGTACCTGCAGTTGCGAAAGCGCGAAAATTGGTTACATTTTCGTTATTTGGTGCAGGTGAAAATTGAATAGCAAACCGTTCATCCAATCTCAAAACCGATGATTTGAGTTCAATTACCTCATTTAAGACAGCCCTAACCATATCATCGCTTGTGGATGTTGACATGATGCTTCTGCTAGAATTGTTATTCATCTTAATAAGTTAAACGTCCAAATAAAAGGGACAAACAGAATACAATGATAAATTAAGGATAAATCAGCAAAAAAAAAAAAAAAAAAAAAAAAAAAAACAATTGGCCATATAAATTTATGTACAATCTTTATTATATTAATTTTATACATTGTCGTGCACAAGCCATCAATTTTTTATATAAATAATATATAGAAAATTGCTAAATTTTACTATTGAATAACAACCAACATTACATTTCTCTTCTACCATGCAAAAACAATTTAAACGTATGAAGCTTTCTCTTCCTATTACGTGCGACCAATGCAACCGAACGTTCGACACCCGTGTAAATCTTCGTAACCACTATCATATTTATGCTAATCATATCGAACCCAGTGTTGCTGTTCAGAATGAAGAAATCATTATGGTCGATAATGTGGAAACAGCCAGAATGTTACCCTCGGCTAATACCTCTCAATCTAGTATGACAGTTGTGATACAATGGGCATACACAAAATCAAAATACTAGTTTTAAACTTTATTTCTAGATTTTTTTTTGATCCTAACGAGCAGAGATCATTCAAAGCCACTTGCAATCTTAGCCCTGATGATGAAGAACACGTTTATGATGAAGCTTCTATCTAAGAGCACGCGTTTACTGTATCACAGCTTATGAGTATCGAGTTGTATGGCATCATCACATACTTCCAAGTCTCTTCTGAAAGCCATCGTCCAATTGTGCGCCTTTTGAATACTGTTATCAGAGATCATGAAAAATTAGCCCAAGGTACAGTGTTTCTTATACACCCATATTCATACATACAAACAGTACTAAATATTCTATTAATCACAGAATATAACCCCCATATTCTTCATGCCGGTCCTGTGTCTACTCTTCTAAAGGAAAGAACAACAATCAAAGCGCATGAGTATGATATTTGCAAAAAATTTTGTCAGCTCTTTGATATTACCGAAGATAAAAAAGTTTGCTCTGTATGTAAAGAAAATAGATACGAAAGCGGGGTTCCTGGTTCCGCCTTAATTCCAGTCCAAACAATGAAGATGATGTCCGTTGGTGATCAGCTTTCTAAACTTTTAAGCCATGAGGAAACACGACAAAAGTTACGCTACCGTCATGATCGCAAGGAAAATCCAGGAATCATTTCTGATTACTTTCATGGTGAGGACTACAAGGCTCTAAAAGCTGCCAACCTTTTTCAGTCTACCGAAGATATTGCTCTGGTACTCTTTGTCGATGGATTTGTCAATCAGAAAAAATCGAAGCAAGAAATGACAATTGTGCATGTACTGGTACTTAATTCTGACCCATCTATAAGGTAAGGTTAGCTTTACGTTTTCAGAAGTGATTATTGACATAAATGATAGGTATACAGATCAGTACATGTTTCAACTTGCCATTACTCCTGGTAAGCCTAAGGATCTAGATTCCTTCCTCTTACCGATTGTTGATGAGATAAAAAGCCCGGGTGAACATGGCTTGATTGTCGAAAGATGGAATGGTGAGAGAGTAATAGCAAAAGTGCATTTGGTCATGGCCACCGGGGACATCCCTCAGGTAAGAAAAAAAAAAAAAAAGAAAAAAAGAAAGGTCATAATCATACTCAGCTATTTCTGCAGGTCATGCCGGGCATATGGCTTCCTTCGGCTGCAGAATTTGCCTGTCTAAAGGAGAAAAACGTGAATGCACCGGTTATGGCATGTACTTTCAAGACAGAACTGCGTCGTTAAGAACAGTTTCCCAGTTTGTGCACGGAGATCAAGTTAGTTCTTCAATCTATGATAATGAGCCTATAATTTAAAAATCATATAATAGGCACACAAATTAAAAAAGGCCAACCTTTTTTCCGTGCTACCTTCCTTCTCTGGCTCTTCTTTCTATGGTTTGGATGAGATGCACTTGCTTGGGCAATGCATTGGACGCTTCATTTTTGATATTATTGTAAAGGTCAACAAAACCAACGATACAAGTTATTACGCCAAGAAACAGAATATTTTTAACAAGGATGGCTACACTTTTAAGGTTTCAAAAGCACAACTTGATCTGGTTGGAACTTGTATTACCAGTTCCAGGGCCAGTATTCCTGTGTCTTTTAGGGAAGTTGGGACAACTTAATCGAGAAAATTGACGGAGCCCGGGCAATCGACTTTTTGGATTTTTTGTTGTACGTGGTTCCAACTCTGTTGGTACCTTTGTTTGCCAGAACTGCGGTAAGAAAAGCACTCATTATGCTTTCTAGAGGTTGTGCGATTGCACTACAGTGGGAGCTTACGGGTCCTTTGATCCAGGAGATGGAAAGGTAGAATTACATTTATTAGATATATTCATGAACCTATTAAATTAATGCTTTCCCTAGTTGCTTCGAGAGTTGGTATGTGTTTTTAGATCAGGAAATTACGAACAATCACTATCTTTCTCATATCGGCTACATTGTGCGAAAAGTGGGATGCATGATATCTTATAGTGCAAGATCTATGGAAAGAACAATAGGCAAATATTCCAAATTGATCAAAAGCAAAGTACACGCTGGGAAAAACGCTGGGAATATGGTGGAAAGACTCTCGATTCGTGGATATAAAAATTTGGCTTTAGACATAGTCAGTTTGTTGGATACAATCACGGCAATAAAAACATCACTGGATGATTTTATAGAGCTGCCGCTTACAGCAATCCACAGCCAAAATCATCAGCTATGGAGACCGTTCACCTTATTTTCTCAAGACATGGTCGAATCGGTCCCCATTGATACGTTTCTTCGAGAGCTAAAAATTTATTATGGCCGTTCAACAACATTGCCTCTCTCTTATATTACCATTAACAATATGAACTTCAAAATTGCTGCCCGCGCACGTTTGTACATCCTCGTAATAAATTCCAATATGTACCGTAGAATCCGATCGGAACATCGCCGTGGAAATCACTTCGTTTTATTCAATGCTAGTTATAAATCGTAAGCATCAATTTTTTCTTAAATATGTGTAGGTTACTTACCAATTATATGTAGCAAAACTTGTTGGTACATTGGGGCGGTGCTTTTTTACTTCGAGCACAACAACACCTCCGATCCTCAAAATGCACAATTCTTGGTTTTTGTTGAAGTAATGAAAGAACATTACGCTGCCGACTATGACAATACTATACCGACGATAAAAATGAACAGCGATAGTGCAACAACAAAACATGCTGTGATCAGCCTCAACGACGTCCAACATCAAGTAGGTTTGGTCCAGTCATCACCCAATTCACTTGAATATAAAGTTGTTGCACCATACAAGATCTTCAACGAAAACGTAAAACAAAGTGCTGGGCAACTAAAACACATTTAATTATTCTTCTACACCAACCCATGCTTTTTTTTATCTCTTATCCACACAAACTTTTTTTTTTTTACATATATTCTTATCCATATCCACATATTTTTAAAATAAATCTTTAACTTTCAAATTGAAACCTAGTTCGGGATCACACAATGATTGTTCAGATGTCAACAACATTACATTGATGAAGAGGGTCAAAAAAAAAAAAAAAAAAAAAAAAAATAAAAAAGAAAAAAGAAAAAAAGAGAACTTCAGTTCTACCTCCCTAAAATCGGTCGGGTTACACATACCCCTTACCTAAAAATTGGTGGAAAAACGCTGGTATGCATATCAATCACCAATTCCTGAAGCTGAAAAAAAAACAAAAAAATTCAAACGGCTGTAACTCTTCCAAAATTCAAAAAACTTTCGTTTTAAAAGTTCGTGTGCATTGAGGAAACTATTCCGTAATAGTTTATAAATTAAACTATGTCTTTTTTGCTACTTTTTTTTTTTCGCACCAAAAATATAGAAGTGAATAGAGATCTGATACGAGATATCATAGGTTCGCAAAAAAAAATTGTTGAATTTATGCAGATTTTGGTAATAACTGCCATACCTTGGATCATAGTGATATTTTCTATCTGTGTAATGAGTATAATACGATTCCAAATAAAAAGTGACTTATTGAAATTCGTATATTTGGTTGTAGAAGATAGGTATCCATTGATTCATACACTATTTCGTCATACTCTTTATCGGCAAAATAATTATATCAATTTATAAGTAAATGAACCATTTATATTAATAGCTGTTCTATTCTCTCTCTGGGTAGCTAATCCATTGAGAGAACTATTAATATTAAGTTTCTCTTTCTTATAATTCTTGATTGATCCGAGAAGTTTCTCTTCTCGATCGGTGATATCGTAACTCAGTGGTATAGCAATATGTATCAAACTGTCATTTGTATATCATATTTAGGCCAATCATGCAATCTTTTATATAGAAGTATGTACTCGAAGTAGGAGAAGTTGTATAGCAGTATACAAGCGTATGCTGATATGCAACATCAAAGGTTGTTTTAATTTCATAGTTTATTTATTTAGACGATTTGCTTAATTATTCTTTAAGTGGATCGTACCCAAATACGACACGGATACTTGTCTACTGCAGGTAAGTGGAACGGACGATATTTTTATTTACTCAATGTGAGTAAGTATTCGCCCATAGACGGATACTCGTCTACTGCAGGTAAATGGAACGCATAAAGACGTTTAAAGTTTTGTGCTACCTTTATTATTTAATCATAATGAATGGACAAGTAAGTTTTTTTTTATTTTATTTTTTTTAGTTACATTGTTTATTTACCCAAAATAAATAGATACTCGCTCAAGGGCGGTTATCCGCCCAGATTTGAACGGATACTTACACCCAGACGGCCATTCGTTCATGCGTCTACTATTACTTGATTGAAGTAAGTTTTTTTCAGGTATATTCGAAGTTCCGAGCTTGGTATAAATATCAGGTTTTATCCTATTTTAATAAAATTCACTTTTTTTTTCTGTCTCGTATTTTATCAACTATTTCAATAACTCTTTAGATTTTTTTAAAAATAACATATAAACATGTCTCTAGTATCTTACCGCTATCAACGTTTTCCTGGTTCTCTTTTGCACGTTATCACCACCACCACCCAGGCGATGGGGATGTCCGATGCTCGCGTGGCAAGACGGGGTTTGGAGCTCAATGCCATCGTCAGTGAGTATATTTTCCTGCGGGAAAATATGATTGGCCAACATGTAAGAAACCTCCTTCTGGCCACCATTCTTCACACCATGAACAATGGTGCACTCTCCGTGCGTGAACTTGGCTGTAAGTTGTTCGATGATGTTTTTAAAAATCACCTCAACTTATCTATCTTTATCAAACAAAAATGTAGTGCTCCACTCCCCCCACCCTACTCGGATGGAGTTGGAAGCTGTCCGTCGGGCTTTAAAACTGGGGGCATTTCTTCATCCTCTGGCCCAGGAGGCCGGCATTACGGCCATGATGTTGGTTGACTTGTTGCCGCCGGCAAAGTTAAATAGAGCCCCTGCTGCTATTTTGGTCGAGTATGGGGCATACTTGCAGACGCTCAATTTACCAGAATTGTTCAGAGAGGAAAGACTGCCTGTGGTGCCTGTCTTTGGGGCAGATGAAATGTGGGCGTACTATGTACGATTTTTTTAAAAATAAAGCTTTTTTTTTATGCACGACATTTCATAGTACAAGGAGTGAGAGAGTGAGTGACATTGCGAAAGATCTTGACAATGAGTGAGAGAGTGAGTGACAGTGGGGGTTAAAAACAGAATCTACCATCTCTGTGTTGCGTCCACCCTGATAAATTAATCGTTTTGAGCTTCGTTCGGTTAAGCATGATATCGGCTCTGTGTTGATCCTCATTTCACGCGTCACGATGACTTAAATTTATCTCGATAGCGTCAACTAGGTGCCCTACACGCACTACTGTGGTATTTGACAAAATAGTTACAATAGAAAAGTAATGAGATAAAAGTATATCTTTATTGAAGGATAAAATAGACTAAAAGAACTCTGCTGCTATGGAATAATTGATCCTTTTTATATTGCACAACTCTCCTGAGTTTTAATGAGTTTACCTTTCTGGTTTTGGATTAGATCTATACTTTGTTTCCCGCCTTGGGTTAAATTAATACTACTCGTTAGAATTGTTTCCAGTTAACGTTGTCCCATACCAGTGAAACGGGAGCATGAGTATTCTAATAAATCTTTAGTATTACGAGACACTTATTTATCAGATCATGCAACGGTTACTGTAGAAGATGCATACTTGTTTGTCAAGTGTAATTGGCAATAGAACATAATAGTTGATCATTTATTCATTATCTTTGTAATGAATAAAATACGATCCCAATTATAAAATGTCTCATCGTTATTTGAATATTTGGTTGCAGAAGATAGGTATCCATTAATTCATACACTATTTCGTCATACTCTTTATCAGCAGTATAATTATATCAATATATAAGTAAATGAACCATGTATATTAATAGCTGTTCTATTCTCTCTATGGGTAGCTAATCCATTGAGAGAACTGTTAATATTAAGTTTCTCTTTCGTATAATTCTTGATTTGATCCGAGAAGTTTCTCTTCTCGATCGGTGATATCGTAACTCAGTGGTATAGCAATATGTATCAAACTGTCATTTGTATATCATATTTAGGCCAATCATGCAATCTTTTATATAGAAGTATGTACTCGAAGTAGGAGAAGTTGTATAGCAGTATACAAGCGTATGCTGATATGCAACATCAAAGGTTGTTTTAATTTCATAGTTTATTTATTTAGACGATTTGCTTAATTATTCTTTAAGTGGATCGTACCCAAATACGACAGACACAATTTTTTTTAACTTTTTAGAAGTCCCACATCGCGGAGAGGTTAAACTTGATTATATGACTATTATGACTAGAGGAAGTTAGGATATAGAGTATTTAAACTAAAGGAGGAAGATGTTATAAATGGTTTGCTAATCTAGTTCTGTACAGACAAGTAGTTGATTTATCTGAGCGTTGATCTTGGACAGTATGGTGGTATGTTGAAAAGATACCTGGTCAATTATGTATTTCCAGTAGGAAATCCATATATTCCAAAGAGTGGTGGAAAGTATGGTATTGGTCCGACCGTTTTATTTGTCGAGGAAATTGTAAAAAACTAAGGATCATTTTAGGAGACACAATACTGTTAGATATGAGATTAGTAATGTGATTGTCTTTTCCATTTGTTCAGGGATACAAATGTCGTCCAGATAATAAATCCTTTTTACCTCAAAGGCTCTAAAGCATATCTCATGATCTTTGAAAATACAATACTTAGACCAAAGGCCGGAGATGTGTATTGGTAGACTATTCCCTTGTATGTTGAGTTATTGTTTCCAAGCCTGGATGAATTGAGATAGGTGACCATCTGGTACAATACTACCCTGAGGTATTGAATAGCTATAATCGGTTGTTTGAGTTTTAATCCCTTGTTGAAAGGAATCTGTTGACTGTAATTGCTGTTGAACCGGTTTTAGAATTACAGGACACTGATTTGTGCTCTCTGTAGATTTTATTGCTAGTTTGGGCTCCCCTAAGTGGAGAGTTGACTGGTAGAGTTGGGATTAGGGTTGGTGGTATTCCCTTCTTGTCCTCGTTGACCCCTTCCTTTGCCTCTTTTTGAAAAAAAATGGTTGGGTCTAAATCCATTCAATCCCCTTCCTCTGAAATTAATTTCCCTCCGTTAATTTTGATTTAAAAGATCCATTTGTAAGCTTTTGTCCATATGTTTTATCGTAGTACTGTGAAACAAATTTTTCATTGAAGGCGTATTTTTTCTTTCCAATCTGCGTCTCGAGGTGTTAAGACTGTGTGGAAGTTTAAGGGCCTTTGTAGTAATGTCCTTCGCTTTATCCTCTTATTGTTTTGCAATTCCAAATCCATAGACTGTTATTCGACTGGTTTGTTTAATTGAATCTAGGAATAGTTGCGACAATCCTTTATCACAGATGTACTTGAAGTATTTATATATTTCTGTTGCTGCTCTAGCCTGAAAACGTGTATTCTCGGTAAGGCAGTAATTGATGTTGACGAGCCGTCCAATATCGACTTTGGTTTCTTAAGTTGATAAATAAAGTTTGGGTTGATTGTTTTGGGAGTAACCTATTGCCTTCTATTGTATCTGTGAGTTGAGTGCTTTAATTTTTGTAATGCTCCTTGTAGTTTATTGATTGAATACTCTTCCAAATCTTCAAATATCTCGATTGGCAATTGGTTTTCTTCCTGAGATCGATCAGCTTCCTCAATTTGTGTTTCCTGACCTCATTTTCTGACTTCAGCAATGATCTGTTCGACCTGAGCTTCTGTAAATATTCGTTCATGTGCTATTTCTTGTCTCATTTATTTCAGCTTATTGATCAGATCTGGTTATTCCATGTTGCGCGGCTTAGAAAGATCTAAGGGAAAAGTAAAAAATAATTTATTGAATATGAAAATAAAGTATGGTTCAGATAACAATTGTGTTTGGTACGACATACAAGTGGTTCTGTCAGAATAAATGCTGCTCTACCAGAAATAATGTGTGGCTTGCCAAGAAAATATAAAAAGCGGGCGCCTAATAATTTATCAAGATGAGCTTGAACAGACAAAAAAAAAAGCTTCACCGACAGATTATATTTTGAAGAGAAAAGGTAGTAGGTTATCATTGTACTTGTTGGTTTTTTATGACAGAAGAATAAATAATATCATTTAATATTAGAGAAACAAAAGATACAAAAATCAGTGAGCACTTGTTGCAATTTATTAAATTTCGTATGAATATTAAATGAGTGAATAACTAGCTCTTTAGACATGAAGCGGAGTATTGAGATGTGTACCCATCCAAAGGTCAGCATAAAGTAACGAAGTACCAATGTCAGTACCACTTTAGAATATTCAGCAACCTGGAATACATTAATTGGCATACCCCAATGATAAGTCATTGTTTTTCCTTGTGAACGATAGATGGCACACATATTCTTTTAAGAAATAATTAATAATTTAAAAGAGCAATTATAAATCAGATTTTCTGGCATTTTTCGCTGTATTAAATATACATCCAAGTATGTTGTTCCATATGTTTACCTAATCTCTCTTTTTAAGTATAATTTAGTATTATTGTTTCTTTGAATGGTTGACTTTTTTGAAATACATTACAATACTATACGTTAGAAAAAGGAGAAGATCCAATCCCACGGTTCTCATAATCTTTCATAGACGATGTAACATATAAAATGATGCAAAAGTCTTTTCTGACATCGAGAACATGTTAAAGATAGGTTATCGAGATTTCATAATACTTGGTGCTTTAAAATCTGAAGTACACACTTTCTCTTCTTTCCTCCACAAAATGTAAATCCAATGAAATCCATATAAAGTATAGTTTTATACCATCCTTCATGCTTCTATTAGTTACTTTATATGGGTCTCTATATTGATAATTGTCAATGATACGCTACTGTGTACCAAGTTAACGGATTGAGGATAGCATGATATTCATCTTTTTTTAGTTTTTGACAGATCTCATAATTTAATAAATACACAACAATAGCTCTCGAACTCGAAGTAGATAATATATGGGTTTTACACATTCATAGCATATATATATATATATATCTTTAAAGACTGTCTTGGTTTTCATTCAGACGCGGTTCGAGCCTCTCTTACTTTGATGACCATCATTATTATCATCGATAGACTTTCTTTTCTTTGACTCAAAGTAAATGAGGTTGGTATTGTTTTGTAGTTGATTGTCATGCTCTATAATCCAAACATCGTCCAAATCATGACTGATTTCATGTTGCATAATTTTTTCTCGTAGTTTTGGAATGAGGGAGGTGTAGAAGCTCTATTTTTGTGGTAGTTTTTTTTTTTTTTTTTTTTTTTTTTTTTCAAAAAAATAATATTAATAACTTTTATACATTTTAAACACAAAATATAAAATACATTACTTTAAAACTAAAAAGAGAAGCCAACGTGGATTTCAAGAAAGAGATATCGGATACTTTCATAGGTATAACGATTGTTGAATATGGAGAAGCGACAAAGTAATCCTCATGCTTGGTAAGACTATAAATGTAACCTTTTGATCCTTTACAGTGCATCTATTTTACAATGAACAATTTTTGGCTCCGATTTTTCAAAAAAAAATAAAAACTCTATCTCCTCGATGAATTCAACAGGTATCCAAAATCCGGCTCTATTACATTCTTTATTAGAGAGTTCTCCACAGACTAATAGAGCCGGAATTTTTTTTTTCACACAAAATTTTTTACAGATGGCAAAACAAAATTGGCCATTTACAGTGGGGAGACCCAAAGATGTCCGGGAGGTGTTTTACAGTGCAAAAATTCATAAAAATCCAACGGATATATCCCGGTTAAACATTTTCCCGCGATAAATTAGATTTCTCTGTCAAAAAATATGAAAATCACCAGTCTAAAAATCCGACTTTTAAGTTCTGAAAATGTCCGTTTTAACGAAAATTGTTCATTGTAAAATAGATGCACTGTATAGTATATAAAAATTAATAAACATCAAATAAAAATGCCTATTATATAAAAAATAGTTACCTATTATATCCATTGCAAGAATAGTATCAAAACATCGACCATGTTCCAATTGGAGATTTTGAATGATTGATGCATTGACCCGAAGGTTCTTGGATTGCTGTTTTACTTTGGTGCCTTTGGTGACCTTGGCTCGTTTCCATTCATTCGAGCACAGTTCAATATTTCTTCTGTCATCATATTTCAGTAAAAGATCTATCTTTCTGGGATACGAAGGAGAATTATCGTCTGTGTTGAATAGGCGCTTGTTGACTTCAATATGTTTTTTTGAGCTCTCACATCCTGTTTCTCCACTAAGAAAAAAAGTTAAATGCGGTTAGATAACCTAATTTTTTTTTTCTTTTTATATAAGTCTTCTTACTCAGCCATTTTAATTTCACAGTTATTAAATAACGAATCTAATAAACTTGCAAACCTTCGATAGAAAGTGATTTCTTGTTCACTTTGTTCATTACTCCAATGTTCTGTGTCTTCAATGCTAGTATATATAATATTATTATTAATCCGCCATCATTTTACTGTAGCACTTACATTTTTTCAATAATGGACAACATAACGTACAAATCATCATGTCTTTGTTTTGCTTTGCTTAATTTTGATTTTTCTTCTTGAATTGTGCCGAGTATTTCATTAATATCATTATTTGATATTATTTTTAAAAGCATGCTTGTCAAATTTGGGTTCAAATCTTGATTGGCTATGCTTGTAAGTTTTGGAGGCGTTGGTCGGTTAAGATACGTTGTGTACATGGCTGTTGTGAACGGATGAAAATAATTATAGATACCGGATAAACAAAGTCTATATATGTATATATACCCGTAGATTTATTAAAACGATCATCAAGTATTCTCTGTACTTACGTTAAAAGTGCTTCCTCCTGGAAGGTGAGCTTATCTTTAAGAAGTAATATGGCGGACAATTTATAAAGATCGGACCTTGGGGTTCCGTTACTTTTAAATTCTGTCAAGTATTTTTTTTCTTCGGCATTACATCCAAACTCGGCCTGTTTGTTATTTTAAAAATAATAACGGTTAGTAAACAAAGCGTGTTTGCATTTTATGTAAAGTACTTTTTTATGTGCAATATAATGGAACTTCAACTCATCGTCGTCTTTCAATGAGCTCCAAGACATATATTCATTTTCATCGTCATCAGAAGCTGTGTTACTAATTTCAATATTGCTTGTAGCGGTGCTACTATTTTGGTTTTTTTGACAATTATTAAAAGATTTCGCAAGTATATTCAAAGCAGACTCCGTAGCTTTTTGTGCAGCATCAAACGCATGGATCGTAGTATCAGTCTTAGAATCTGCCTAATATTTTAAAGAGTTTATGATATAGAACATTTAAGTATCTCTCACTCTCAAAACTTACTAAAGCTTTAGCCCCTTTATAAATCCTACCCACAGTGAAACACCGTTACTCACAGTGAAACACCGTTACTCATAGTGAAAACACTGCTATCCACAGTAAAAACACGGCTATCCACAGCCTATGAGCTCCTAAAAAAAACTCAAGGTCCATGCTATAGGGGTCGCCCTCCTATAGCAAAGACTAGCTGCAGTCGCAATATTTCTTTTTTTTTTATTTAGCGTCTTTTGAAAGAAACAAGAATCATTATTTACTAACCTTTGTACATTATCGATTACTTTCAAAAACGATAAAAGAAATATGTTAAGGGAAAAGAAAGGAGAAGAATAAAGTGTGCGAACAAGCTTTATTTGTAGGCTGATAAACAAGAGCTTATGTCAGGATGATTTAATTACTTGTTTCATCTTTCATAATGTCTGGACCTTTACTTAAAATAGAAACACTTTCCCCAAAGCAGGTCAGAAAAAATCCTTTTGGATACACACTGTTTAATAGAAAAAAATTGGCCTGAAGCGAGTATGTTTAAGTGAATAAAGAAAACTGGGGATGTCGCATGAGGCTGGAAGTTTTATCAAAAACATACGTATTTTATGATCAAATAAAAAAAAAGGTGTTGTGGCGTCATATTTAGAACTAATAATATTTCATTTTAAATTTATGCGTGGCATACGTAAAGTAGCCGGTTTTGATATCAGAGAATCACGTTCTATTTACTTTTTGATGGTTCCTTGTCTGAATCTTTTTTCGGTCTTCCTCTTGCCTTTTTTATGATATCTGGTAGCTGATCAGCGATCCCTTTTTTAGATGGTTCTCCCTTTTTTTTTGGTCTACCAGGTTTTCGTTTTTCTTGTTGCTGCGTGTCAGTGTCAGACTCATTGGATGATCTTGAAGGTGAATCCAGTTTAGCTTTTTTACCCTATTAAATTATATAAATGAGATTTACTTAATTCAGATATGATTAATTCCTTTATCCTACCATTGTATGCGGGTGATTTCCACTATCAAGAGCAACATTCATTCTTTTTTTGCTTGTTGGACCTAAGGTAAAAATAATTTGTAAATCATAATATTCTTGTTTTATAGAAAATTACGTGTTACGGTTATCAATATTGGTATCTGTGTCAGATGATGCGTGTGTACTTGCAGAGTTGTCTGAAATATCAGATGTGCTTGAAGACATGGAAGCATTACGTTTTCTAAAAAAAGGGTGAAAAGGCGCTTGCAAATTATCTTTTCTTGCTGATGTTGTTGGCGCAATATTTGCCGAAGAAAGGGTCAAAAGATGGTTGATATTTAAACGAAAAGGTTCTACATTTTGTCGATCAGGCATTTTTCCTTTTGAATTAGTATTGGTTGGTGGCGTTATTTGTGTATCCAAAGTGTTTGAACTATCCTCATTGATATCGGTTTCTGGCTTGATAATTCTTCTTTTTCGAATTGAAGGTTGAATATTGTCTTTGGTTCTGTATTCTACAAATCGAAATTAAAATTGAATGCAGTTAAGTATTTCTTATAACTCGTCCTAATTTTCGTCATGTTTAAAGATTGTTTTTTTTTTGATATATTTACCTTGTTCTACAGCTGTGGTGGTATTACTTTTAAGGTTGGAACTTGTACCACATTCTGTGGCTTTTTCGTTTTCCACTTGCGAAGTTAAATCTGAAATATTTTTTTCCTTCTCTGCTGCCCTTTCTTCATTTCTTCCATTTGCGGAATCACCTTTTTGTTGCATTCCGTCTGGTCTTTTTAAAAGCTCTTGCTCTACCTCATCCACATATTCCTGCATACGATCTATTTCTTCATCAACGATCTCACCGTCGCTATCGAGCAATACCGGCGTCGCGTCTTTTTTAGATGACTCCATTTCGAAGTCATCATCGCTGCTGGAATCAGAGAATCTTCTTCCGGAACGAAAGTACTCTCGGGCAGCTTGATCCCCTTCAAGATCTTCATCGCTTGAATCATCCTCATCCACGTCGTTGTGTACATTTGGAGTAGTAGTGGAATTGTTTTCTTGCGGATTTTGAATTTCTTCATCGTCTGGACGTACGGTGGGTTGATCACGATCATGCATATTATTATTTAAGGATTCCAGATATTTAGAGTTTGGATTATGTTAGAATAATGCAAAATATTACAAGGATTTCATATACCCAAATCATCATTCACACCAAAGGTTGATTCGAAAAAATCGGGGCCGATTTCAAAATCTTGAGTGGCAGACAAGTTTACATGGAAATATCCCTCTTTCACACCCTCAGAGAGCTGCGTTGGACCGACTTCAGGATGGACCATATATTTTAATTTGTTGGATATAAGTGGTACACATGGGATTACAGACATTGAGAGGGGCTTCATGTGGAATTTTTCTTCGACTACCCTTCCTAAGAATGCATTCAACGCTGTTTTTTGTTCCATCACCCCAGTTGCTATCATCATAATTGGTCTTTTTTTGTTTTTCATATTGTCAATCTTCCATGTTAAATCATAATCTTGGAAAGCTTTTAGCAAAATGTCTTTATCGGAAATAAGTTTTACACTATAACGTCTATTAAAAAATATGAAGAGTTTTAAGTTTTTGATTTTATATCAACGTTGTCATACATGGTCACTTACGCTGAAAATGATTCATATAATAAAAAGTATACTTTATTACTATCGTTATCTACTTCTAAAGTATGAGGGAAAACCATTCCCACAAATGTGGAAACAATCGATTGCATGTTTAATTCGAAGTAGCTGTTAAGCCAATGAAAGTTGGTGGCAGCTAATCAATTTATGCGCTTTTAATTTCCATCACACAATGACTATCTTGATAAACTATTACAAATAATAAACCACAGAGTATAACTTTTTCGCCTGTTCAACATTGTACATAACAACTCATGATAAGCTTGCCAACGTGATAGCACAACATCAGAAAATAAGTTTTTGTTATCTGTCCCACATACTCAATTTTTTATATAGTCATAATTTTAAGTTTTAATCAAACAGATTACTCATCTGGATTGAGATCTTTTTAAAGCATAGACAACGCATATAGTAAATGGAATAAGAGCAATCGAAATTCTTTTTTAAATTTGCATATGGAGATTAACCAATGTGTTTTCTTATCTGTAAAAATGTTGTAGAGCATTGTGACACAGATGCTATAATTTGTATCTACGGCCCTTTATTTTCTGCGTACTCTTTTATGCGCCTGTTTTTACGTCTATGAATACGCCTGTTTTCTAGTATGTGAAGGCTCAAACATATAAATACATAAATAAGCAATTAAATCATCCTGGCTTAAGCCAGCTCTTGTTTATCAGTTTATAAATAAAACTCATTCACACAATCTTCTGACTAAATAAACAATTGAATCATCATGACGTATACGAGCGCTTATTTATCAGTCTACAAATAAAAGCCATGTAAACGCTTTTTCCTTTCATTTTTTTTCTTTTTGTGTATATCCTGTATAACACTAGCTTTTTAACAAGAAGTAATAAATATTGTGAAAAGGTTAGTTAATAACAACTTTTGCTTTTAAAAAAAAACGCTAAAATATTAACTTTGTTTTTTTTAAAAAAAAAGGGACATTCTCACATTTTTTATGATCACGGCTTAATCTAGAATCCTCTGTATAATGAAGACTTTCCCATCACCCGTTATAGACATTGTAAGCCTGTATCTTACAATAGCAACTATGGTCGGTCAGAATATCGAGTAGCAAGCCTTCTTTTCTCCGTTTCCGTTGCTGCGAGCACGACACCAATGTATGACATTGATGTTTCTCAAGGCCCCTCCACTAAGAAACTCGATTTTCTTGTGAGTTTATACTTCTTACAAAACTGGGATGGTTTAAACACTGCGTGCACAAACAAGGTCCAATTTGGGAAAATGATACTTCTTTTATACGAAGCTTTGCGTACCGATGGTATTATCACTGGTCCTGGTGCAGATATACCTCCCTTGTTCATTCAAAAGGAGGCTACGTTAGAGACTTTAAATAGACTACGTCCAGGTTCAACCCTAATAAAAACAAAAGAAGTTATATCGGGTCGTTATCCTACAGTAAATCTTCATCAAAATTTGGACGATAGTCCATTGGTTCTCGCTGCCCATCCCCCCCCCCAGGACGACGAGTCTATGCATCAATGATATATATTTTTTCAAGCCTTCATTACTTTTATTTTATTTTTTAAACATTAATAATTAAAATCTGATCTAGGAAGCATGGGCTTAACCAACCGTCATCCATTGCCATTGCCCTTAAAAAAGCGTTTGATTTCTTTTGTCTCCAGCCAAATGTTTCAGTAAAGTCTACTGAAGATACATTTATGTCACCGCTTGGATATTTCTTCGCCGGTATAACTTGTAACCATTTTGGGCTTGAAAAGGATGTTCTCTTTCCCTGCATCAAATTTTCTTTGTAGTAGTGATATAGCGTTAGTACGAATTTAAATGTAGAAAAGCGACAATTATTATTAAATAACATGTGATAGTGAGTGCCAGACTTCAATTAGTCAGCTCAGGTTAGCTATTGTTTATAAAAGAAAGAAAAACTCTGAAAGTGATCTCAAACGACGTCATATTGGATAGGACAAATGAGATGCAGATCCAGCAGTATACAATGAAGGACGAGTAGAGAATATAGTGCTTTTAGATGTAAAAAGAAAAATATTTTTTTCAATGAGTTTCTGCAAGATGCTGTGATTGTAAAAATATAAAAGATAACAGACAGCAAAAAAAAGACGGAGGGAATACTGCTTGGTATAAATTACAAGATAATTTTTGGAATTAGGTAAAAGATACGCTTAATGTGTATTGATGTGATGATCCCGACTGACATAAGTTTAACAGTATATTATCCTTCTTGAATTGCTTAAAGAAAGACAGTATTAAGATTTTCCCTTTTTAGGGAAATCTTGTATACGACAAGTATCTAATCTTATGTCAATCTTGGAAATTCTAAAAAAAAAAAAGCTGTATGTATAAAATGCACTTCAATTTTAAAAAAGGGCTATACCGTACTTTTTTCTTTTGTTTGGCAATATAATTCTAATTTTTTAATGATCAATCAAAAAGAAGACAAAGTAAAATGTGTAGCAAGTTAAATTCGTGGTGAATAAATGTACACTTATAGTGGGGTCAGCGAGAGATAATAATTGTGTTGATTATTGGAATAGGCACAAGGCTAATATAAAACAACTTGGCTTTTATCAATATAATTTAATAAATTCGTAAAATCTCAAGTTGGGTCTAAAAAGTAAAGGACATCATGAGCATATGTTCTAAGCAAAGTTTTTTATGCAGTCAATTATTGTCGAATTTTTTCATCGTGATGACTCCCTTATTTTCCTAAATGAAGAAGAAGAGCAAGGATGAACAGTCGTAGCAAGTCAATAAACAAGCAATTCGGGCTGTGATATGTACCGAATTCTTTTTTAATTAGTTATGAATGTCCTTGTTTAAAATGTCGTACGAATCCTAGTCAACATAATAGAGTTTAATTCAAGAATGCGCTCTTCAACCCAAAATTAAATCCATGATATTTTACAGGTAGATATTGTTACCCGTCACTTCTTGAATTCGGAGGACGACGTTCTAAAAAAAAGGGGGGTGGGTGAAAGGAGAGTCATCGGATAAAGCTTGTGTATACGGAGAGACAAAGTACCCAGGATGCAATTGAATGTATGAAAGCGCACAGTCTGAAAAACTGCCTTATTTCCTGATAATAAATTAACTTTCTGATTTGAGAGTAATGTTTTTTGGAATAAGTATGAAGAGAGAGAAAATACGAGCAGGGGTTACCATCCGTTATGATTAATAAAATTAGGTTTGCGTCAATGTTTGACCAATATGTTTATAGATTTTTATCCATATAAAAACAGGTGCAATAAAAAAAAACCTGTTTTGTTAAATTATTGACTTTGTGCATTACATAAAAAAATAACCTATTATACTTGGATAATGTAGGGTCTGCAATGTACTTAACTCATATTGACATTTCATGCATCCATCAAACTGCTTTTCCACAACCGTCAATTTTTTTTAACGCACTGAATTAATACCCATCTTAATTTATGCTTGTTTTCGATGCGTAGAAAATTAAATTAGTTTTTACAAAAACGGTAAGACATGTAAATATACGCTCTCCACTTACTATCATTTGCAGTATGAAGAAAAACAGAATGTAGACGCTTATCAACCTTATCTTTTTGTATATGTACGCCATTCCAATAGATCATTGGCCTAACCTTTTCTTTTTCTTAAAATGACGCTTTCAGGGGGTCTGTGTAATGTTATGTACTCCCATCTCTCTGTAGGATATAAATATGTAATTGTCTCGCAGCCCCACAGGCATTTAGGGGTTTATTTTTTTTCTAAGTATCCATGCCGAATAAATTTCGTTACCAGGGTAAATCGAACTATATTACTTATTGCAAAGCGCTATTCCTTTCTTCAGTTACAGAATTATAGGATCCTATTTTTAGAAGTCTAGTTATTTTTAGTAGGAGAGCCTATTATATTAATAACAGGGAAGATCAACACTGGCTGTAGGATTTCTTTGACAATTCAATCAACAGAAAACTTCCAAAAAAATAAAGAGATGAAAGAACTAGACTTCATATTTTGGGACAGACGGAATACGAAGTCTTTGCACGACCTCAAATTCCATGACCGCAGCTTTTAGTGTGAAGGCTCTAAAAAAGGAAAAGTGTGAGATTTATCCATTGGTTGCATTTCGAGCCACTTTTGTGGCAATTTTTATTTTAAGGGGAAGTGAAATGACGAGTGTTGCGCGGAACCGGCGTGAATCGTCGACATTTCCTTTGATGATGAGAACTGCGCTTAAATTAAAAAAAAAAGTAGACTTTCTCAATGACAATAACGTACACATGGTATGCATATGATTATCGAGAAAACTTTAATCCCCCCTTTTTGTTCATTCTATTTTTGCCACTGACCTTATTTTTTTAATTACAAACAAACTTTTATGATTTGTTGATCCGATTTATTCTGTTTCGCGCGCGCGCGTGTGTGCGTGCGTACTCTACACACCGACCGGTGATTTTTTTTGCGTCTATGCCATATTTAGCGTCTTAATATCTGAGAGACATGATCTTTTATTTTCTTGTTATAATGCAAAACATGTCAAATGTGTAAAAGATAAACATTAGAAAGTGTAAGAATATGAAGTCTAAGCATTCCCTTTATTTTAAACATAAATAATAAATAAATGAAAAATACATGCTTTAAGCCTGGTTAAGCTGTTACCTCCTTCTTTTTTATTATAAAATGAGGTTCAACACCGCCCCGCAAGCTCATCTCCGAATAAAACCAAGTTATTTCATTATCTCTTTCTTCTTTTTTTTTTTTCTTCTTCTTTTTCCTCTCTCCTTACATTTTATTATGCCTGAAATTATTAAAGAAGGTTATCTTTCTTTGAAAGAAGAAGGTCTACGAGCATGGATTTGGTCAAAGAGATATTGTGTACTTCGAGACCAGTCTTTAACATTCCATAGAAATGAGGTGATTTTCAAATGCAATGGAGAGGCACGAGGTTCTTTTTTTAACTCGATTCTTATTTTAATATTTTAGGCAGGACAATGTATTGGCTTGTTGTTTTTGAAGGAAATTGGCTCAGTAACAAGAATTGACTTGAAACCATACTGCTTTGAAATTGCAGCTAAAGACAAGACTTACTTCGTTTCTTGTAAAAATGATGAAGAATTATATAGTTGGATGGACGAAATTTACAATGTAAGAAATCCCAGGAACAAAAAAAAAAAAAAAAAAAAAAAAAAAAGAAAGGACACTAATAAATATTTAAAGAGGTCATCAGTTGGAACGTCTGGCCCAACTAATTTTGTACACAAGGTCCATGTGGGATTTGATCCAATAACAGGCGCATTTACAGTAAATTTCATATAAACAAACCCTAAATATACATTGATTAATTTATTTTTGTTATTATTCAAATAGGGCTTACCCGACCAATGGACTCGATTATTAAAAGGCTCTGCTATTACTGCAGAAGACGCCGCCAAAAATCCTCAAGCTGTTATTGATGTACTCGAATTTTATGCTGAACAAACCAAACGCGAAGAGGAAGAATATGGTGCTTCTCAGCTCCAAGGTGCCGTAGAACGTATGAGTGGCGTCAATTGGGCTAAATTAATGCAAGAACAACAGTTAAAGGACCAACAACAACAATTACAACAACAACAAATGAAACCCAACGTCAAATTACCACCAAAAACTATACCAATGAGACCTGCCCCTCCTCCTCCTACTTCGGGCTTAGCCGATATGAAATTACAGGATCAACCTCCACCACCAAGACCCACGCATAAAACGAACTTAATCACACCAGCTGTACCCGTAAGCTATTTTAATTTATTTGCTATTTAAAAAAAAAAAATATATAATTAACTCTTCAAAAAGGGAAATTATGCTTTACCATCTAGAGATCCAAATGGAAGCCCGATCCCTACTGGCAAGTCCACAAAGGACATGAAGCTTAAAAAATTACTAGGACCTGAAACAACTGAAGAAAAGAAGCCTAGTTTAGACTATTACCAACAACAACAAAATCATAGAGAGACCGAGAAGGAGAAGGAGCGTGAAAAGGAAAGAGAGCGATTACATCGTGAAAGAGAAAGAGAGAAGGCTGCTGCTCAGGTGTCTTCCAAGAAGAAGGTTGAACAAAGAATCAGTACAATGTCTGAAGCTCAAATCATGGAAAAGCTTCGTTCAGTAGTTTCAAAGGGTGATCCTACCGAATGTTATAAAAAGATCAAGCGAGTTGGTCAAGGGTAAATATAGATTATCTTGTTGGATATACATGTGTATTTAATAATCTTTTTTTATTATTATTATTATTAGTGCTTCTGGTTCTGTCTATGTTGCCAATTCTTTAGCTACCAACACTAAAGTGGCTGTGAAGCAAATGGATTTAGCTCACCAACCACGTAAAGAGTTGATCGTAAATGAAATTTTAGTGATGAAGGAGTCTCAACATCCCAACATTGTGAATTATTTGGATTCTTTCCTTATTGGCAATGCTGAATTATGGGTTGTGATGGAATTTATGGAAGGTGGTGCTTTAACCGATGTTATTGACAACAATAGTAAAATGACCGAACAACAGATTGCCACTGTCTGTCTTGAGACCGTCTCCGGTCTTCACCATTTACACTCGCAAAATATCATTCATAGAGATATCAAGTCCGACAACATTTTATTAAATGCACAAGGTCATGTTAAAATCAGTGATTTTGGTTTCTGTGCTAAATTGACAGATCAGAAAAGAAAGCGTGCCACCATGGTAGGTACACCTTATTGGATGGCTCCTGAAGTAGTGAAGCAAAAGGAATACGGTGCGAAAGTCGATATTTGGTCTCTTGGTATTATGGCCATTGAGATGATTGAAAATGAACCTCCTTATCTTGATGAAGAACCCTTGAAAGCATTATACTTGATTGCCACCAATGGTACACCAACTTTAAAGAATCCCGAAAGATTATCAAGTGAGTTGAAATCTTTCTTGGCTGTTTGTCTCTGTGTGGATGTAAGATCTCGTGCCAATTCTTTGGAATTAATTAACGTAAGTTATTATATAACATGTGTTTTTTTTTCTACTTTTCATTGTAAACACATATTAATTGTTTATTATGTCATATAGCACGAATTTCTTAAAAAGGCTGGTCCTTTAGAAATCCTAGCCCCTTTACTGAAATTCAGAACAAAGACTAAAATGTAAACCGAAATATGTTTCATAAACTTTTTTTTTTATTGCCCTGAAGAAGCCGGGTCAACCGGGGCAGGCCTAATAAAACATAAAAAAAAAAAAAAAAAATATATATATATGTATGATATGGAGGGGTGAATAAAAGAACAAAAATAGGAAATAGTGAATTGTATTTTGGTAAGGGGAGGAAAGGGAGGAAAGTGGGAGGATGGGAAAAAGGTGTGGGATGGGGAAATATTACAGTTAATTTTTATGAAATTTTAGTTAATTGGTTGTATATATAGTATTTAAAAATCTTGGGCTTCACATTCAACTTCTGAACGTTCAATACCCGTGGCAGCAAGAAGCATATCAACATGCTTGGGTGCTTGAGGTACATCAATAACTAAATCTTCATAACCTTCCCAGAACTTCTTGAAGGCCAAGACAAACTCTTCCTTTGTAAGTAAGTTTTCCTTGTAAAGTTCGGCAATGATGTCACAAACAACTTGAACATCTTCGGTCTTCTTCTCAACAAAATCTAATAACTTGCCTGCAAAAATGACATGGTAGTCGGTGTGATCTAATTCCTTGACGCATTCAACTAATTCCTTCTTGTCACGAAGACTGAAATATTCTTCAATGGTACTCTTAGATTTACGAGCAACAACATCATCACTCATCTTGGGCTTTTCTTCAGTCTTCTCCTCTTCAGAAGATGCAGGTGCGTTTTCAGCACCACCACGAGGTAATAATTGTAACTTCTTTCTTTCACCAGTGGGCTCCTCTTCATGTCCATCACCACCTAAAGCACTGAACATATTCATGTGAGTAGCAGGACTGGCACTACGAGCTTCAGTAGGTGTAGTACCCTTCTTTTCAGTAGCAGCCTTAGAGTTGGTACGAGCCAAAGTGTTGAAAGGACTAGTGGAAGGACCAAGAATGTTACCACCTCTGGACTTGGAACGTTCAGCCTTACCCAAGTTATTGAGTTCATTAGGACGACCACTGGCACGAGGAGCAGCAGTAGGACTACCAGGAACAGTGTTCCAACCATCGGAGACGGGAGCAGGTCCATTGTTTTGGTTATAGTTTTGGTTAGCATTGTTGTTGTGTTGAGAACCTTGACGTTGCATATCACGTCCACCGCCACGATGGGAACCTTGACGAGAGACAGGATGAGATGAGTTACCACGAGAGCTACCGGAACGCTTCATGTTTTCCTTTTCCTTTTCTTCACTGGCCTTCTTGGCTTGTTCGTGAATTTGGGCAATGGTGGCGGGAGCAGGTTGGTTACCACGCTTTAAAGTCCACTTACTCTTACGAAGATCAAAGACATCCAAGATCATGAACTTGACTCTGGAACTTAAAGTTTCAGACTTGTACATTTCTTGCATTCTATCAAAGTAGGTATCGAGCCATTCCTTGTTCTTTCTGCTACTGGTATCAAAGACCTTACCCATGGTAGTTAATAACTTACACATGGTCTCAACCTCTTCGTCCTCAGGGTGTGTGGTATCGGTACAAAGCTTAATCAAACATTCAATCATGACACGATCGGTAAGCATTTGACGTTTGAAAAGTTCACCAATGAATTGGACAAGACCAAGACCTTGACGCTTGGCCTTGACAGCAGCATAATATTCTTCAGTCATCATCACTTCTCCAGGTGCATCTTCATCAATCTTGGGAAGACCAGTCTTCCAACCCTTTTCAAACTCTTGTTGACAACGGTTAAGAAGATATTTACGGTAAAGAGGTCCACCATGAACAGGTTCCTTTGTCTTGGGATCGAGAATATTGACATCTCTAATCTTGTCGTTTTGAGACATGAGATCGTACATCTTTTTACACAATTGAGCCCACATGCTAGCAAAAGAAGCTTCGTCACAAGCCTTGTCGAAAATAAGTTGAATGACAGTTCTTAAAGATTGACCATTTTCTTCCTTTTCGGATTGCTTTGCGTATTCCCAAATTTGATCAGAGATAGAATCGAATCTTTCGAGAGTCAACTTGTTAAGAAGAGACTTGATCTTACGGATAATCATTTCTTGAGAAACAAGGGCATCAGCAGCCTTTTGTGCATCAACAACTTCACCTTCGTTGGCAACAACAGTAGGAACCCAACGGTTCTCACTCTTTTCTAAAGGTACAACTTGATCAAGGGGAATAGTGGGTGCACCAATTTGTTCTCTAGGAGGACGACCACCCTTACCACCACGACCACTACGGTTTCTACCACCTTGAGAACCTTGACGTTCCATACCAGGTGAGTTGGGTCCATTGCTACCTTGACGGTTACCAAGAGGACGACCACCGCTGAATTTACCCATCTCTCCACGTCCATCACGAGATCCATTTCTAAACATATTATCACCAGATCCACCAGGTGTACGAGGTCCACGACCACGTTCGGAAGTTTGACGACGGTTAGATCCACGACGGTTATCATTGCCACCTTGGGAATCCTCACCAATGGTTTGGAAAGCGGTTAAATCCTCATCGGTATCAAGACAAAGCTGTTGGAATTGCATCAAGAAAGCAGAATCGTATGAAATCTTGCCGGTAGTAGGGTCTCTGGCCTTGGGAGCTAAAAACTCAGGAGGATAATCAATTGAGCTGAAATCTTCAATGACCTTCATAGGAGGACCCTTGACCTTGGGAGGTGCAATAGGGGTAGAAACAGGTGAATCATTGAAAACGTGTGCAGGAATAGCGGACATATCAAGACGACCGGGTGCAACACCTCTGGCAGCTTTATCAGCAGTAATAGCAGCAATACGTTCCTCTTCGGCAGGCTTATCTTCGGCCTTGGCTTCAGTAGCGGCAGATTTAGCATCTTCAGCAACCTTGGCATCAGCAGCAGTCTTAGCATCAGCAGCAACCTTAGCATCAGCAGCAGTCTTGGCATCAGCAGCAGTCTTAGCATCGGCAGTAGCCTTAGCATCAGCAGCAACCTTAGCATCAGCAGCAACCTTAGCTTCCTCAGCGACCTTAGCTTCTTCAGCGGCCTTCTTTTCGGCAGCAACCTTGGCTTCTTCAGCAGCCTTCTTTTCGGCAGCAGCCTTGGCTTCAGCAGCAGCCTTAGCCTCTTCAGCGGCCTTAGCATCAGCAGCGGCCTTCTTTTCGGCTTCTTCCTTGGCCTTCTTTTCAGCCTCTTCCTTGGCCTTCTTTTCAGCTTCCTCCTTAGCCTTCTTTTCAGCTTCCTCCTTAGCCTTCTTTTCAGCTTCCTCAGCGGCCTTTTTCTCGGCTTCCTCCTTGGCCTTCTTCTCAGCCTCTTCCTTGGCCTTCTTCTCAGCTTCCTCCTTGGCCTTCTTCTCAGCCTCTTCCTCCTTTGCCTATTTTGAGAGTAAGTATACTTATCACTTAAAAAACATCCAAATAAAAAAAACTTACTCTGGGATTGACAATCTTGATAGCACGAGAAGGAGCAGCCTTAAATTCCTTTTCCTTAGGAGCTTCTTCGGCCTTGATGGCGGTGGTAGCAGCAGGAGTAGTAGTGGCATCCTTGGCAGCTGCGGCAGCTGCAGCAGCTTGAGAAGAAAGATTGATAACTTCGCTGGTGTTGGGGTTAATGATAGGAATTGCCTTGTTTACAGCAGGTTGAGGAACAAAGGATTGTCCAGTATAAGCGGGAATAGGCATTGAGTAAGTACTGGGAGGGTAATATTGAGAAGGACGATACTAAAATGAAAATATCAAAGTTAAGTCTGGGGTATTTCTAAAAAAAAAAAAAAAAAAAAAAAAAAAAACATACAAATTGGTTGGTACTGTTTTGCCAACTTCCATTGTTGGTGTTGGCTGCGGGAGTGGCAGAGCTCATATGAGGAGACATGGGCTTCTTAGCATGATGGGGAACAAAGTTGGGTTGCTTTCCTCCATTGTTGTGACGAGGATTGTAATGACGAGCATATTGAGGCTCTGATCCAGAATTGTTGGAGTTTGTTGAATCCCGACGCTATACACATAAGGTTAGATACACCGTATCATAATAGACATGGAACAGTATAACTTACGGCAGAACCTTCAGTTTCCTTGGAAGCAGGTTCTTCAACAGTTTGGGTGGATGCTAATTATAAAAAAAAAATATAAGAATCAAGCAATTTAATTTGGTTTATCGAAGGTTGTTACCTTTATCAGTAGAAGATTCTCTGTTAAAATAAAATAAAAAAATAGAAGAGAGTTAGTTTCAGTTGAATCAGTATTTACTTATTTTTGAAGTCATGGGACCAAATACTTTTTTTTTTCGAGACAAGCAATGTCAAAAATAAATAAATGGTGATCACACAAAGTAGTTGCAACTTACGTGTTTTTGGCCACAGCAGGTGCTTCTACCTTAACAGCTTCAGCTTCAGCAGGTTTTGATTCATTAAGTTTGGGTTTTTGTGATTCCAAGTTTTGTGAGCTTCTCTTTGCAGCCTGAGCGTAGTTGAACACTGGTTGTGCGTTAGTGGGTTTATCGGTTGTGTTTGGTGTTCTATTCATTAGTTATATAATTTTTTTTTTTCTAATGATGCATATCCTAGCTAGACCTAAATTGGCTTTACACCATCTCCATGTCAGTTTACACATTCTCTCCCTTAATTACATCTCTTTCCACTCACTTTGCTAATGTACAGGTTGGTGCGATTTAAAAGGGTTAGGATTAAAAAGTGCACCGAGCGTCGTTAAAAAAAAAAAAAAAAAAAAACGAAAAAAAAAAAAACTTTTGTAAACTCACCAAAAAAAAAAGAAGGGAACGCTGATGTGACGTCATTTAACACTGTTGTTTTCTATTGTTTCAATGATAGATCTATAAACCTTATTATATCATGTCGTCCTTAAACGAATACTCTCAATTTTTTAATATGGACAGTAAGGAAATTACATGATTTTACGATTTATCTTTATTTAGGAGGGCGTATTGGCAACCATCATTGGGGAATAATGATATGCAGAACAAGAAAAAAAAAAAAAGAAGTAATAAGCCACCCTTTAATTTTCATTTTCAAAAAAGGAAACTCAGTTGTTCCCCGAACCCGACTGGCTCTTCATTAAGCCAAATTGTTTGTTTATTTACCCATGACAGCATTATCTTTGTTTGTACTGCATATACTTTGTTACAGATTAATTATCTTGCGCTTCTTGTAAATTTGCTGTACAGACCAATCATTGGTTCTAAAGAGGGTCTCCGTGACAAATTTCGGAGGGCACGCCATTGTTTGTCTATTTTTTAAATGCTGATAATCTTGATGCATTGCTTATCATCACGCCTGGTGGAAAGAATTCAATTAATATATGTTCAGGGCACATAGTGTATTAACTAGTTGATAGGGTATAAATTATTCATATGAAAGTCGTACATCATATCTGT